>NW_015151923.1:85337-91913 GCF_000732505.1 Cyprinodon variegatus
ATTGGTGGATTAGCCTCAAACAGGATCAATACTTGGAACTCGATCTCTACCATCGGCTCATTTGCACCCGATGAATCATAAATGGATCCGGTTCATTGAATGAGCTTTAGGAATCGTTTCGGAAAAGGCTTGATTTGAGCTATGGAAGCCCAAGTGGCTCATTGTTTGAAAGAAATCCTGAATTCTCAAAACAGTGTCCTCATAAACAGAAAAATTGATTAATCCATAAAACCAATCAATGAATTGATCTGTGTCAACACATAACCTAAAAGATTACATACTGAAGCCCCGCCTCCATGTAGGCGGGGCTTTAGTGTTGAAGAACAATTAATGTTTTTCAGAGTTTGTCTAATTTGGTTGTAATTTCCTGGAAGATTTTTGATTTAATTTTAACTTGATGTCACCTGTTTCAAGAACCAAAGTGGAAACCCACAACGAGAACCAACAGCTTTCCCGTCTAAGTGACCTTTGACCCAAAAAAACAGCAGCAGCTAAAGCCCAATGAATGTTTTCCTGTTTTGGTTTAAGAACAGGTAGATCACTTCCTTTTCCAGAGGTGATTAAATTAGCCTCAGTCTGTCAATTTTTCATGTGGAACAGAACCGTATACAGAACCTCCTCATCGATTTAGGATCCTGGTCCAAATGGAGGGAAACATCTGATTCTTCAGGATGAAGATGGTTTGCTTTAAGATACTGATTGATTCGTCCAAATGTCTAATTATGGCTGATTATGGCTACAGGAGGTTTATTAGAGTCTCAGAAAATGATAACCTGCCTTCTTTAGGAGCTGAAGTTTCCGCCCCGCGGTGTGGAAACTAACCCGAGCTCCTGGCCCTGGTTCTACCGGATGAACGACGCCATAGAGGGCCGACTGGCCAACGCCGCGCCCGTCCTCGCTCCCATTGTGGAGGACGGAGACGAGGAGTGTGAGCCTCTGCTGCAGACGCCCAGAAAACGGGCCCGGCGGAGCCGCGGGGGGATGGCAGAGTTCCTGACGGAGTCCGAGATGGATCTGTTGGTGGATAACGAGGAGAAGAACGGGACGTCGGCTCTGGGAGATCTGCACCGGGGCGGCGAGTTCACCTACAAACGTAAGGAAGAGCAGAAACCAGGCGGGGCTTTTATCAGGTTGTGTTTCTATGGATGGGTTCACTCAGATGACTGTTTCTGTACTGGCCAAACCGGGAATGTCCACAGTAACGGAGGAAGACACCAGACGGCTGATAGAGCTGCGAGCTGCTAACGAGGCTCTGTTCACCGGCAAGAGGAACACGGCCAAACCCGCCTGGAGGTCAGCAGGCTTCCTGTTGAACATCACAGAGTGGTAGTCCCAGATCCTCCGGTCTAACGTCTTCTGTCTGGGTTCCGGTTCTGGTTCTGTTTCAGGGGAATTGTGAGGGCGATGGGTCTGACTGGGAAGATAACACCAGACCAGGTGGCCAAGAAGTGGGACAACCTGAAGACCAAATTCAAGGTTTGTTCTCCGCTCTGATAAAGCATCTTCACATACACTGATATTCATTAAACTGTATCATTGATCAAATATAAAATACAAACAAAAAGAGCTCACATGATTAAAACCTTAATAAGGTCATTAAAAACTAATGAAAGGAAATTTTTAAAATGTCTTCAATAAAGGCAACTTTTAACATGAATTTAAACAGGAGTGTTGGCCTAGTGCTTAGAGCAGTGAGCTTCTGCTCTGAGAAGGTGGCAAGTACCCGGTTCCTTCCCCACAGCCTCCACTCTGGGTCCCTGAGCAAGACCCTTAACCCCACACTGCTCCCTGGGCGCCACACAATGGCAGCCCACTGCTCCCCAATGGGATGGGTTAAAAGGCAGAGATTGTGGGCATTTTTGGACAATAAAGGGATTTACATCCAGCTTATTTATTTGAATCTATAGCAGCTCCAACAACTCGGTAATATAGGTAGGAGCCTGAATCATAAAAGACCCGAAGGTTAAGTGTCACTTTTTCTGAAATTTTATAAATCTATACACCAGGAGCTCAATCTGGTTTCACACTAATATTTTCTGAAAGATTACCGTCCTGCTCTTGTATTATCTGTTATTTTTGTGTTTAAGGCTTTGTTTTTACTCAGTTTGTTAGTAAATAAATTGGTATATATAGTAAAAAAAAAAAAAAATAGATATCATTAATATCAGCTGGTTCTCAATGGGCCAAACTGTCCCTTTACCAACAGGCACTGCAGGGTGTCTGGGCTCCACTAAGTAGTGGCCATGCAGCTCTCTGGTAGTTCTGTGGTACTGCCAGCAGATGGCACCACACCCGTTATGTCTGCTTATTGTATTAGCTTCTATTTAGCCCCATAAAGGATGATCTAATTCTATTAGGATGAAGGTTTGCTGTGGGTAGCCGTATTTAATCAGGATCAAATATATTTTGGTCGTTTTAAAGTCTGGATATTATTGTGGAATCTTAAATGATTTGGCAACAAAGGCAAAGACTTTGTAATTAATTCAGGTGAGCTTCTCTGTTTTTTTTTCTAATGAAAAATATATTTTGAGAAACTTGAGAGCAAAAAAGAGCATTTTTGTTAATTCATTGAAAAAGTGTTGCACTAGAACATTAAAGGAAATTGAGGCATGAACTTCCATCTCCACTTCCTGTTTTAAAACCATTCTCCTTAGTTCAGATCTCTGTCAAATTATTATAACGGTTTTCAGTTAAGTTGCTTTGAATGACCTTCATTTAGTAGAAAACGGCTAAATTTCTCAGGTTGGGCTCAGCGGTTGGATGAGACCAAACCAGAATCAGACACTTTTCTTTTTTTAACATTTAATTGTTTCTGTTTAAACACTGAAGTAATTCAGATGCCTGAAGGAGAAGAACAGCTGAATATCAACTGCAGAAAAACAAACAACAAACAGAATTGGCCCAAGCTACAGCCTTGTGTTACACCTAGCAATTGGTTGGCTGTTCAAATCCCTCAGAAAACATGACTGCATCTTATTTTAGATATGAACTTCCTGTGTTTTTTATTAATCCCAGACCGTCTGAAGGTCTGTTGGTCTGTAGATCATAGATCATCTTGTGAATCAGACTGTCCTCCTCTTTAAACCACTCAGTGTTTGTCTCCGGGTTAAAATCTGTCTCCTCTCTGAAGGACCTGAAGTTTCCTCCTCGGGGGATGGAGGCTCTGTCCAACCCGGCCTCCTGGCCCTGGTTCCAGCTGATGAGCGACGCTCTGGAGGGACGGCTGGCGGATAAAGCTCCCAAAGTGACGCCGGTTTGGTCCAGCGAGGAGGATAACGTCTTCGGGTCTTCCCCACCCCCCGACAGAGACTGTCTGATGGGGGAGCGGAGCGGCGTGTCGGAGCTGGAGAACATGGTGGGCGGAGACAGCGGCGAGGCTGACGGCACCATCACCTACATCGACGCCAGCGGAGAGGAGTGCACCACGCCCTCAGAGCTTTCCTATAAAAGTAAGACCTGAAGACCCTGCAGAGACATCCGTCCTCCTGGACCTTTAATCCTGGATTCTTTACGCATCACTTCCTTCCTCCTCATCTATCCTTTGGTCCTTCATTCCTTCCCTCCTTGTGTCCTTAGGTCCCTACTTGTTCTTCCTACCTGCTGTCTTTCTTTATTCTGATGTCCTTGTTCCTTTTCTTCCACGTCTTTCCTTTATTCCCACGTTTCTCTCTTCCTACCTTTCATCCATCCATCCCGCCTTGTTTGCTTTTCCTCAATCAGGTTTTAAAGCCTAGCTAAGTCAAAAAACTATCATTTGTGGCCTTCTTTTTAATTCTGTATTTTTTTTAAATTAGCAAAAGGACATTTTAACCTCTATAAATGTAAGACAGAACTCTGGATAAATATCTGAATAATCTTAATCTAAATAGTGATATTCCATGTGTATTTCCATATCTATCTCTACCTAGTGTGAGCTGCCAGAAGTGTTGAAATGAACCATTAAACAGCATAGATGATTTTTATTCAGTAAATGAAGACATGAAAAAAATAATAAGCGGTTTCATTACTAAATCAATTTATTTATGGGAAAAACTGCAGTTTTTCTTGTTCAGTTCTTCTAATATTTTTTTACCCACAATTCAACTGTTTTCATCAAGTTTCACGTGACTAAGGTAAAATATATTTTAATACAAAGCACATCTTAATATAATTTCTTTTTTTATCTTAAGGACAAAATAATTTCAGCTCATTATCAAATATTTGTTTGTATCAAATAAATAATTTCATCTTCATATTGTACAGCTCCACTTTGCATCAGAAGGAGGCGCTGTTGGTTAGTTTACCAAAATGAATATGAAGCAAAAAGCCCTTCTTTACCAAAACGTATGAACTATTGTTTTATAAAAACATTGATAAAAAGTTGCTACATAAATATATTTTTACTCATATTTATGCTAAAGATGACTTTGGCTGCATATCTAGAGAGCAGAAAACCAGAATTTATTGATGATTTTAGAGTTTTCGATCAGAGTTTTCTGCACCAACTGGAGTTCTTGTCAGGCCAGATCTAATTGAAATGAGCTGGTGGTTTGCTCTGCCACAAAAAATATGTAAATAAGCTGCTTATCTTATCTGATCCCGTCCTGAATCCGTCTCGCCTGTATGTTCAAGAAGGAGGAAATAAATGGAGCACAATGACTCACAGGGAAAACCGATGGACCTCAGATAAGGTCAGCAGTGTGTCAGTTACAGAAGCAGGAGCTTCTGCTGTGTTTTCTAGTGAGCGACCAGGACACCAGGAGGATGATCAAACTACGGGCTTCAAACGAGATGCTCTTCACCGGGAGAAGGAACGCTGCCAAGGCTGCATGGAGGTGAGGAGGAGGACTTCTGGACGAGCTCTCTGTTCATGATAACGATCCTAATGATGATGTTGTGTCCCGGTTCCTCAGAGCCATCCTGAAGGAGCTCGGCCTGCAGGGAAAAGTCTCCACCTACCAGATGGCCAAGAAGTGGGACAATCTGAAGCGGAAGTATAAGGTGAGCCGTTTCTGTCCTCCTTTCAGTGTTTCCATGACTCCTGATTCCAGATGGAATGCCGAATCCCTGAATTCCCACCTTCTCCTCAGGACCTAAAGTACCCGCCTGCTGGGATGGAGAACCTGGCAGACGGCGCCTCCTCCTGGCCGTGGTTCCATCTGATGAACGACGCCATAGAGGGCCGGCTAGCGGGGAGCGCCCCCCTCCTCGAACCCGTTACAGAGGACGACGACCTTCACCCTGAGCCCGCCCCCAGACACAGGCCCCGCCTCCCTCCTCCCCAGCAGCCCTCCTCCTCCACAGATTTTCAGGAGCCATGCGGGACGCTGGGAGGACTGGAGCAGGAGTGGGAGGTGTTAGAGCGGGAGCGGGGGGCGCTGGAGAGAGAGCGGGAGCTGGTGGATCAGGACCGGGCTGCGGTGGAGAGGGAGCGGGCGGCGATGCAGGCAGATCGGCTGTGGTTGGACCGGGAGCGGGCGGCTGTGGAGCAGGAGCGGGCCCTGCTGGAGCAGGAGCGGGCGGCGCTGGGCCGGGAGAGGGAGGTTCTGGACCAGAGGGCCCTGATGATGAACTCGGTGGGACATTCAGGTCACCTGAGCAGCCTGATGTAGGCTGGACGACGTCAGGACGTGGACCGTCCTTGAGAGACCAGATGAAGACCTGCTGAGGTTCTCTGGATCCAGACGCTGGGAGCAAAGGCTGGTCCTGCCTCGGGTTCAGATCCTGGCTCTGCAGATCCAACCCCGTGCTCCCATAGAACGTTGCATCTCTGAATGTTTGAGTCAAAACGACTCAAAACAAAACATTTTATATAAAAAAAAACAATGACCTGCTGTAGTCAGAGGAACAACGCCCTCTTCAGGTACACTCTGGAACTGAGTCTGTAACATCTGGAGCAGCTGCTGGAGTCCATCACTGGTTTAAGTGAAGTTAATGTCCTCAGATTGTTTTTATTTTTATAATCAAAGACATTCTTCTCATAATTTATCATTTTAGTAGAAAAAGAAGAAAAAAAAGAAGAAGAAGAAGAAGTGCTTTACCAGAACCAGCTTCTTGTGCTGCTGGAACAGACTTTTGGAAACTTTTGAATGATTTATACTCTGTTATGCTTTTCTGTCCTGGTGTCTGTCTGTCTGCTTCAGTGCAGGATTAAAACCCTGAACCATGAACTCAACACCTTTCCAAAGCTTTACTTCCATATTCTAAAACCACTGAGGGGGGTGGGAGGGATCATGGCTGGGATTGGCTGAGGCGATAAACCATATTCTCACACACGCGTGGAGAGAGATCACTGAGATGATAGTTTTAGGATGCAGCGGTCGTACAGGTGGAGGATTTCAACGTCTCAACTGACCTTGAAAAATATTCCTACCAACTGATGTTTCGGCTGACTATCATCTACTATAGGCTGAATTACGTATTTTAGGCACAATAATAACAGTCTGTAGCGCAGGGACCCTAATCCCTTTACATCCACCTCTGCACACAGGTCATCTTCTAGTCGGCTGAGAGGAGAATAAATATTTTTCTCAATGTCTTCATCCTCTTGTTGCGTTCAATGCCCATCCAGGTAGGATGTCCCATTAATGTTGTGGA
>NW_015151923.1:92450-94458 GCF_000732505.1 Cyprinodon variegatus
TAAAACATTATTTGGCCAAATAATGTTTTAAAACTAAACATTTTTTTTTTAATCAACATCCAATGACCTTTAGCTAAGTGATTCTTTACCTTCCTTAAAATAGCTAGCAGCGAATAGACATCAGGCTTCCACTAAATGACTCTTGGTCAGACTTGGCAATGGAAATATAATGAGCATTTGAGGAACACATAAACACTAATGTTATATCAGTGTTTAAACCCTTAGTGAAATAAAGCTTGTCCAAGCTTCAGCAACAGCTCAAAACATATTACTGTAGCATAGCGTAGCATGCAGTCCATTCTGTTAGTGTTGTCTTTACTCATCAGTAAACACATGTTTGTCCCTAATCATGTCAGACCTGCAAATATTTTTTGTCCATTGAGTTTTATCCAGCTGCAGCTCTGTTATCAGGCCAGGCTCTCTTTGTCTCAGTGGCTCATTAAGGCCGTCCCTCTCTACAGTCTGGCTCTATAAGTTCTGAAACTCGAGAGAAATGTGTTGCAAAAGGTCTGTTTTTCAGTAGTTTGGTTCTGAAAGGTTACCTCAATGACCCATCCTTGATGATTCTGGAGATCTGGGTCCCCCCTAGACCTTGGTTCTCCACCAGAATGGAGATCCGGGCCAAAGCGGACCCCAGCCTCATGGGCAAGGGAGAAAAGGCAAAGAGAATTGATTTTGTCTATCCTCACACAGAGGGGGGTGGTTGGTCACACCTCTGTCAGCTGCCATGTGACTTGCCTGTGGAGGCCTTCGCTGAAAAGAGGAGGGGGGGTGCAGAGGTCCCCCAGCTGTTATTCACCAAAGCCGCCTCGTCTCTGGCCATCATGTCAAGATGAAAAATAGACACTGCTTCCCAATGTCCAAAAACCATGATCATGGCATATGGCACAACACTCTAAAGACCCTTGCTGTTGCCTTTGCTAAGAATATTTGAAGTAGTAGAGTCTTTAAGGTTTTGTATTTTCTTCTCCATGGGTTTAGACTGGGATTTATTCATTTTATTTTCTGCTGGGGTTGAGGGGGTCATTAATAATGTTACGGGCTCGGGACATGCATGGATGAAATGTCTTTAATGGAGGGAAAAGGAGCCATTCTTCTTACTTTCTTCCATTCTGGTGCTGCAGTCTTTTTAATGGAAAAAAAAACAAGGCTTAATATTGGAGACAAAAATATGGTTGCCAGGCTACAAATACAACAATTACTACAAACAAAAACGTAGGCTTTCAAAAGCAAAAGAGAGATTAGCGAAAAAGAAATAGACCAACACACTAAAGAGAAATACAATCAGAAAAAATGGAGACAATAGATTATTCGATACAATGTAAACACAAAGCTTGCAAAGACCTAAATGATGAAAACACAGTAAGAGCGTACAAAGGATCAAGGCTGCAAATAGCAAAAAATAGATCAAGATGAAAAACAATCTGTGAACTATCTTAGCATAAGTAGTGCACCAGACCACAAGGGGAGATGATCGTCAAGTCATATTGGATCAGACCCTTAGTAAGGACATAAACTGGAGGCTCAGAGAGTCAAACCTGTAGCCAGACCCAATGAATACTGAAGGAACCGAAGCTAAGAGCTGAAATGTTCAGTGTCTCAATGGTCGGGTCTTATATGAGTTATTGATCATCTCACTCTAGTGGTCTAAGCTCTTCTTTTTGCTGCTCTTTTTGTGTGTTTGCAGCACGTTTGCTCTTAGCCTTTCTACTTTGCAAGTGTGTGTCAGAGTAAATATTGTGTTTTATGGCCTCATATCTGTCACAAGAGCTTTTGGTGTTTGCCACACTTTTATGTCTTTGCAGTGCATTTATAGCTCTTGGCTTCAATGCCTAGCCTGACGTAGTCCGACTCAATTCTAGTCAGAATATGAGTGATACTGCTCCATAGAGCTGTGATTATGGGGCGTGTTTCGAACGAACTAGGGAAGAAAATGCCTCTGCACTCAATTGGATAGACCTACAACCAATGAGAGCAACGGAGTGCGTGACGTATGTTAAGCAACGCA
>NW_015151923.1:95374-99841 GCF_000732505.1 Cyprinodon variegatus
CCAACTGCAATAAAAAAAAAAAATTCACACAGTTGTAAATGTTGGTTACAGTACGCCTGTTTTTAAAAGGTTTTCCCCTTCTGGGTTGAACTCTGACATTAACACACCCTGAATGCTGGGATCACATTGCATTGACTCAGGTTTACTTTCAGTTTCTAAAGAGGTCAAGTATAAGACAGAACTGGATGAGCTGGGAAACAGAAGGCATTAAGGCTGACGGCAGAAACACTTCATATGTGTATGCAGGAATGTTTTAGTGTGAGTTGAGAAGGTGAGAGCTGTCCTGCAGTTAAGATTGAAAATAAGACAACTAGCAGAAATTGAAAAATGGGAAGCTCTTAAAACTTCACTTTTTTTTATTTCTGTTGTATTTTGGTCGTGTTGAGAAAAGAGACACTTCTTCTCTGAAGCAAAAAAAGAAAACAGTAAGTAAATTTTATTAATAATTAAATGACAACTTTAGGTTAAGAACCAGTTCTATTTTGAACTATACAAAAATATGAATATGAATCTTTTTGTTTATCATAATTCTTTACGTGTAAAGGTCACAGATGTTTTAATAAAAAGTAAAAAAAAAAAAAATTTTTTATTTTAATTTGCATAACTATTCAATAATACTTTATTAATCTCTGAGGGGAAATTCAGTTTCTTTCCAGAAGACAGAAACACACAGAATGAAAAACCACAGACATTAAACATGGGGCGGTGCGGCCTCCGTGGCTTCCTGCCATGAAAGGTGTTGCCCTTACAGGTGGGAAAAAAAGAAAAGGGATAACAATGAGTGTGAGCAGGAAAAAAAAATATTTCACAGTCAATCCTTCTTTTTCAAACTTTATTTATAAAGAACATGTAAAACAACCGGGGTTGACCAAAGTGCTCTACAGATATCACAGTTGCAGGAAATAAGGTAAAACCTTAACCCTTTAAAGGGCAAGTTGCCGTTTTTTCATCAGTTTCTATATCCAGCCATTCAGCAAAGATGCTCCTACATGGCTGTGCATCTTATTTTGGCAATTGAACAATTAGATGAGCCATTTATTTATATATTACCCACTGTAAAATAAGTTTGAAAAAAAAAAAGGTCAACAAGTTAAGAAAAAAAGGTAAAAAGCAAATCATTATAAGCATTAATGCCTCTAAGCTTATGTAGCACCAAAAAAAAAAAAATGTGTTTCTTTCACTCCCAGAGTGTTTTTCACAAATTTCTTATAGAAGCACTTTTGTTATTTTTCTTAATATATTCAGGCAAGTTGGCATTTTTTGTTATTACATTGATCTTAATTTTTGCCATCAAAATGTCCATATTTTTTTAATGTTACAACAGTAATAAGGTCTTGTCCTGAATTCCAATAACACTATTGGCTTGAAAAGTACACAAACACAATGCAATAAAATAGAGTGAAAGTAAAAAAAAGAATAAAATAAGTTAAAATTTAAATAAAAATGGAAATATATATATATTTTTTTTTGCCAGATGTCCTCTTAGACTTGATTAAAAGCCGGGGAGAAGAATGTGTTTTCAGGGAGGATTTAAAAATCCTTAGCAGGATTCAGTTAGAGATTGCAAAAAACCTCAACAAAGATGCAACACAACATCTTGCAGGAGGGATGGTGGAGAAATATGAGGAGAATATCATGTCTGAGCATGTGAGTGTGTGCGAAGTAAGTCCATGAAGCACTGTTCCCAGGGTCAATCTCCCTGACAGAGGTTCATCAACCCGACCGAACAAGGCAGGTTCACAGATGTCCTCAGGGAAGGGAGGGCTCCGCTGAGAACAAGTCAAACAAAACAAGCAGATTTTTAAAAATTCGTTTAAAATAATTATAAGTGCTGTACACATAGTAGTAAAAACACAAGACATAAGTACGTTTAAAAAAAATAGTATATTAAACGAATGTTTTAGTTTTCTTTTGGAAGCATCACATCCTGGCAAAGCCGTACCTAGAATGAGAGCCAGAAGAAGAAAATAGAACATTTATTTTAGCTGAGGTTTTTTTCTTTTATTCCTGGTTTATCCCTGATTAGGCTGAACACATGTTTCATCCATGACCTCACATCCAGAGTTCAGGTAAAAAGTTTATCCTTCCACATCTGACCATCAGGAAAGTCATCAAAATAGAGATGCCCATCATTAGCATAATGTTTTGATGAAAATCGAGGCTCTTTCTTCCATGGATGTTTCCAAGTAGCTGTAAGTAGATATTAAAAAGAATATCACTCAGTACTGACTTAGTACTGATGAACACCATATTTATATGTGTTCATTTCAAAATTTCAATTTGGTGCCAATTTTCAGTTTCCATTTCAAATTGGCACCTGTGATGGGGGGGGGCTGGCGTACCATACTTGGCGTAGGGGGGTGGACTACCTGGGTTGTGACTGCCTGGCAGCCATAGGTATGAGAGGAGCATATGGATGGGTGGCTGGAATGGTTACTTCAGTGGGCGCTTTCTCATTCCTGTTGACTGCCGGTCCAGGCTTGGGCCTCCTGGCCCATTGGGGTCATCACTTGGTGGTGGTGGGCCTCTGGAACCCGGAGATCTCATCTCGTCCATCTTGGGAATGACCAGCCACCGGTGGAGCACATTGGCTTGCTGTCAAAGCCCTGTGGGACCCGGGGTGCCTCTGGATATCCTGGGCTTGTATCGCCTCTTTTTCTGTGCAGGGCCCTATAGGGTGAATCTGGGGCCACCCACACCTTCTATTAAACCTACCTTAAACACATTTTCCTTCTGATCAAGCTTTCTAAATCCTTTATTTACAGGAGCATGCCCATGCATGCATGCCATGGGAGATTGGTTCTAGGTGTTGTTAAAGAAAAATGATTATTTTTAGTCTTTAATACAGTTAATCTTATGGCATGTGTAAAAGGTATGTTGATTTAAAGCACCAGGCCATAAAATGAGTATCTCCTGGGGGGCGAACATTATTTGAGCCTGGATGAGAGATTTCTCCCTGGTTTACAGAAGGTCAAAAGTCTTCCAGAATAAACATTTGGGATGGTGTGAAACTGAATCAGGATGACTTTAAGAATTCTAGATGCCAAGACAGGCTTTCCGCTTTTTCTTGTTAAAACAAAGAAGCAAATTACCCCAGATGTTTGCAGTAAATTAGGTGAAGCTCTAGGCAGTGTCAGAGATGGCTCCTGGTTGGAGGAGCAAGGGCCAGCCTTTTTTGAATGGATTAGATACAAGAGGATAAAGCTTTCTACATAGAAGTAACAAATCAGATTTGCTCTTGCAACTCTCCAAAGATGTCTGTACGTCTTTGCTTTCTTTTCCTCTCTCCATTTATGTCAGGTAATTGAATGCATGTCTCCGTTGTTCTGCAGTTTCTGGTGTAGGTTTGTGCATTGTCTTATTTCTAATTTTATGCATTGTCTTATATTGGATTAAACTCTGTAATTCTGTGACGTCAACACGCCTTGCTGGTTTTCATTGTGACCACACGCAGCTCGCCGAGAGGACCTGGGAAAGGAAGAAACAAAAGCCAACCTTTTTCCAAAGTTAACTATTTTAGAATATTTTCTTCCTTTACAGTGTTCACACTAATACTTAATACTAAGCTGCAGCTAAAGATATATACCACCCAGAATAATATTGTTTAATCTCTAAAGGTTCTGCTTTCCACATGATATCTACTGCCTTTAAAGTTTTTTTTAATGCTAATTTTGGTTTTCTATTGTCTTCTTTTTGCATCTATGTTTTCAATTCTTATTTTTCCTTAATTCTACTTTCTTTCCCACCTCCATTTCTGTATCTGTCTGTTGTATATGATTTTACACAAAAAAATAATTTTTAATAAAGTTAAACATATAATTATCAAGCGAAATCTTATGGCAAAATTCATACTGGTCTCCTTGTGGAAGCAAATCTGTTCCCAGAGTTATATTGGCAAAACAGGATACAACAAAACAAAAATAAATTAGTTTTAAACTACAGAATTACAGAATTAAATCCCTCCCGGATTATAAATCATTAAGATCCCCCTATTTTAGATAATTGCTCAGAAATATTAGAAGTAACGATCTGGAGGTCAAAGATAATCAGATCATTCATAATAAACATCAGGTTGGTGAACTGAAGACTTCATACCAATGAAGGTCGGCTGAACAGGAAAAGCGGGCTTTAGAAAGCAGATCTGGAAACATTTGAGTGCCGCGAGACTCTTTGAACAAACTGCAGAGCCTGTTAGACCAGAAATGTCGACGGTTACACAGTCCATAAACTCTGAGTTCTACAGGCGTGATCTGAGTGGCTTTGTTAGACCAGAGAGAGTTATTTCCTCTGGGATCCTGTTTACTCTTCATCAGCTGATTCGGTTCTACAGATTAGTGGACCAGATCCGGACAAAAACATTTAGAAATTACTAAATTTATGCATTTTTTTAAATGAATTTTTTATTAAAGATGTAAGTCATGAAAATAATCTTCAAATCAAATGGAAATGGATGCATAAACACCTGCA
>NW_015151923.1:100229-106189 GCF_000732505.1 Cyprinodon variegatus
TGAACTGACAGATCATCTTAACATGTGTTTTATAACCATCTTGCTGAAGTACTAATAAAACTGATGCATCTGTTCTTGAATTCTCACTATGTTTGCTGCCAGGCTGAGTAAACTCCTCCTGCAAACTAAGGTGTAAAACATTCCTCACCCTGAGATAAGAATGATAATAAAGATGAATCTGTGTGTTTGCAGCTGTTCATTGGACGTTGCCGTGCGTCCGGAGGCGGAGCTAAATTATACTGTTTGCAGTGGATTCCAGCAGTGACTGTTCACAGTGAGGCAGCGGGACCAAAGAAACATGTTCACCTTGAAAGTCGGTCAGTTCAGCTCATTTCTCTCACTTCTTCATGACTTTGGTTTCTCTCTCTGGTGTCTGAGGGTCTCAGGAGGAGCAGCTGGGTTACCTGAACAGGTGTAGCTCAGACTTCAGCTGCTTTTGCTTTTCTGATTTGTCTGCTTCTAGGTTAGAATTAGTCTCATTTCAGCTGTTAAAAACTTATATATAACATTTCAACACATGGATAATCTGAGCCTCCAAACATCTTCAGCTGAATGTCAGAGCTTGAAGCTGTAGAGGAGCGTCGAGCAATCCTACTATAATTACACATATCAGCTCTTTATATAACTCAACTATAAAAGTTATGCACTGTTCTTGGAATATACTGTATAATGAGCAGATTTCGTTCTCTTAATCAATCCTCAGTTGTTTCAGTGGTTCAGTGCCTGACTTAGTGTCTACATTAGTAGGGAACAACGATAGAGTCACCAACAGCAGAAAATCTATAAAACAGAGCTGGAGGGAAACCTTTGCACAAACAGCCTCTGTTCAAGGTTTCAAACTCTGGAACTCACTACCATCTGATTTTAAGACCTTTGGTGATTCTAAAATCTTCATTTCAAGGCTTTAGGTTTGGTCAAAGCTGAGCCAGAACTTTTCTCCTCATAAAAGATCTTGATTTATATCACTTTCTAAACTGTTCACTGTTAAATCTCCCTTTTTATTTAGTAGTTAAATGTTTTAGGTTAGTAGGTAACAGATTTTATGTACTTTTCGGACATTTTATTGTATTTCTCATTGATTTTATTAAATTAAATGTTCGATATCTGTGTTTCTAAGCCTTCCAAAGTCAACAATAGGCATAAATATGATTAAATGTTGCTCCTGGCTCTATAGAGGATTCATCATTACAAATATTAGTTGTTTTGCTCCAACTTGGTAGAAGGACACTTGCCTTGACTTTGACCATGCTTCTCTTTCTGTCGCCCATTTCATGATGATGTGCAGGAGCTGCTGCAGTTGTCATCACACGTCTTTTGGGGCTTGGGCTCACCTTTAGGAGACTTCTTTCAGATGAAAAACACATTATACTACTTAGACCAGGCATGCTCAAAGACGGTCCTCGAGGGCCGCTGTCCTGCAGGTTTTAGAGGTTTCTCTGCTTCAGCACAGCTGATTCTGATGATTGCATTTCAGCAAAGGCTAAATCGGCTTTTACTGAAAATCAGCTGTGCTGAAGCAGGGAAACCTCTAAAACCTGCAGGACAGCAGCCCTTGAGGACTGACTTTGGGTTCGCCTGGTCTAAGCCTGACTAAGACATTAGCTAAAAAAGAACAGATAGTAATAGTAGCTGTGAGGATTTTGGTTTTCTCTGCCAAATATCAACGTTTGCTGCCTCTGTTTGTGGGGAAGAGGCGGTCCTGTAATGTAGATGCTTCCAGGAGGAGGTCGGTCCTACTGCAGGGCCACGCTGCGGCCATTTTAACAATCCAGAACAAAAGTTGCTTCATTCATCTACATTTCTAAATGTTTTTTCTTTAAATTATTGACTTAATAAACCTAAGGAAAGTCAGAGCTTTAATTTATGCTTTGAATTCAGTCGTTTTGACATGTCCTGACTGCTGCTTGTAGAGACGTTGAAAAGCTGTTCTTCGTTATCAGTGTTAACACAGATTCCTACTCTGTCATTTTAAAGTCATTATATTAACAAAAGACTGACAACAAAAATACAGCAACAACTTATTCTCAACAACATACCATAAAGATGACTAATGCAGGATTACTGCTATTTTATAAATCAGTTTTTAGATTTTATGGGGCAGAGTTTTTCCTTGCAGTCATTTAGGCGTCTTCTATGTTATTAAAAATAAAGAACAACAGCTGAACCTGTTTTTTTTTTTATTTCAGTATAGAATTCTGACTTTAATGTCAGATTTCTGACTTTTGTCCCATGTTAAACTGAAAAAAATGTAAAAATCAGTTTACTTTTTTTTTTTTCAGTGGCCCTAATCCTCTACCGTAGTTTTATGTATGTAATATGTAGAACCATAACTTAATTCTATGTGTGAGCTTTACTGGCCACGGCTTCATGAAAATCTGTTCTAGTGATATATTTTGGAACTATGAATGTTGTTTGCGTTTATGCTCCTCTTGGTTTCTTACGAAAAGCATAGATCGAGGTGTCATAGAATAGATAGACGGCTTAGATAGACCTCTCATGCTGCTCAGGGAGCAGAATTTGTGTGGAAAGCTCAGGCATGCATGAATCCAGAGAAATATCACTTTAGGTCTGATTCTGATGAAGGAAGACTTTTATAGGACAGTTAAACCTGTTTGGGTTTTATTCACTGTGATGCAGGAATGAGGTTGTTTGAAGTGATGATCTTTGTTTACTGGATCTGTCCGCTTTAAAACAAAAATCAGATTAAAAAAACGAGGCAATGTTCCAACAGAACTAAAGACAGAATTAACCTGAAAGTCTTCCAATAATTTTTTTTATGTCATATTAGTTAAAATATCTCAGTGACTGTTTTCCTCGTTGATGTCAGCTTTGCATTTGAAGTAGAGGTGGAAACATTTTTTAGAAACCTGATGAAGTTTGACTCAAAGCTTCAAGAAGAAAAGTTGGAGCAGAAGCTGGTCGTCTTCTCTGATGTTTCCCTTCTGAAGAGGAGAAGAAGGAGGCTCCCCTGAGGTCACCGGGCTCCTTTTTTCAAAGCTGCTCCAGATCTTCCCCCTTTCTTCTCTGGCTGGCTCTGCTCCAGCCCAGTCAGACGTCACATGCTGTCATCAGCTGTGCTGGAGACGTCCACCATGACATATCCTAGCAGGCTGACTCCAAACAGTCTGAATCCATGAGATTAGAAGAAGAGACCTGACCCCAGCTCTCAGAGATGAACTGAAGACACGGCATGATGATGATGATGTAATCTGATCCGGCTTTCTCTCCTCTGATGTTCTGAGTTCCGTGGTTCCTAGAAGTTTTTCTATCTGGCGTTGATCTATCTGATCCTGGTTGGTCCTCTGAGCTGTGGTCTCTGTGGACACTTTTAAAATGCAGCTAAAAATTTGACTGTTTACTCAAGCTTTTCACAGCAGCTAATCATCTTATTCATTAATTTATCTTTGCTTTACTTGTTTTTACCTGTATTGCTATGTTTTTTATCATATGAGGCGCCTTCGGAAATAGTGCTTTAAAATTAAAGTTTGCTTTCTTACTTTATATCTGCTTGGATCAAAAGGTAGAAGCAGGATTTCTTTCCTCTCCTAAAGAGGTTCAGTATCCTGCTGTCATGTTGCAGAGTGACGTGGAGGCTGAGCTGAAAGCTGAAGCTCTGCTTCAAAGAGCTCTAGATGACTCCAACCCTCTCCTTTGGTCATAAAGTTCGGATCCTGATGAAAGATCCAGATCCTGATTCCAAGCAGCAGAAAGGAGCTTCCTTTGCAGGATGAGCAATGGAAATCAGGAGATTATCTCTATCATCAGGTCAAGGTTCTGGTTTTCTCTGAAGCCTCCTCCATTTGGTACCAGCAGCTTCTTTCTTCTGTTGCTCAGGGATAAGAATCCAGGTTCAGTGATCCACCATCTCCAGGAGTTCAGTCACTTAGTGGTTTTCTTTAAAACTCTGTTATTTAGCAGAGGATGAAAATCATTGAACATAGAGTGGAAAACTTTGCTGACAGTCAGCTGCAGGTTGGATTTTTCTCTTCTGCTTGTTCACTTTGTGAATGAGTAGTGAGGATGTTTATTTCTCAGGGGAATCGGACCTGTAGAAACCTGGAGGAGAAGGTGCTTCCACCTCCAGACTTAGGGGAAAATGTCCGTCCCTCCGCCCGGCACAGAGGCAGCATCATGGCGTAAGATAGCAGTCAATATAAACCTTTGCATTGGTGTTAAGAAACATAAATAAATCTTATTTTATTAGTTTCTTTTTGTCAACTCATAAACATGTGAAATAAGAATTTTATCTGTGAAAAAAAAAGTTTATTGATGGATTGATTGACTTTATTGATCTCACAGAGAAGAAATGTACTCGTTACATCAGCTCAAATAGTCAAAGGAGAGGACTGTGCAAAAGGAAGAAAAAGGTGCACGGATATATACACTGTGTCCACATATGACAGCTTTTTCTTTTTACAGTATATAGTAGGTTCATTATACAGGGTTATTGCACAAGGTGTTTACATGGGTATTTATATAGATGGATAATAATGTTTACATATAGTTATTGCACTGGGGGTCAAATATAGAGAAACAGGATACTGCACAAGTTATTGCCGTAGTGTTGCATTGTAGAGTCTGCTGGCAGCAGGGATCAGAGGGACTTTTTTACAATCAGGATGTAAAAGTCTTTCAGTAAAGGAGCCGCTCAGCTGCTCTACAGTCTGGTGGACGGTGGAAGGCTTTGCAACGACATAAGTACAAATCACAGATTTACAACCGCTGATGCAGCTCTTACACTCCTCACCAGGTGAGGGCAGTAATGGGCCTGAAAAATGTTTGCCAGGTTTTAAGGCAGAGAAAGAAAGAGAAGAAAAACTGAACCACAAGTCAAGGGTTATACTGTGCATGAGATGAAAACAATTCAACAAAGATATAACTTTTCAGTTAATGGTTAACAGACCAGCCTCTGTTAACGCTCGTTAACTGAGGTTGGTGAACAACTTTCAGGCTCCTTACTGCCTCCCTCTGGTAAGGAGTGTAACAGCTACTTTAGGTGTAGATTTGTAGCCAGAAATTTGCAGTTTTTACTTGTCTTGTTGCAAAGTTTTAATTTCTAAACTTGTTTAAAAACATTGGATATCAGATGGATATATGAACTGAAACAAGGAAAAAATATAGGTATGTTATTTATTAGCATCCGTTTTTATTGACAGCTTTCTTAATCTGTACAGCCGGTGCCTTCAGGAAAACCAGGAAATCCCAAACAGTTTGGTAGGATTATCTGTGCTGCACATGAACTAACTCCAAGTGTGTTCAGAAAACAGCTCACTGGATGAGAACATTGATTATTTTGAAATATTGTTTGTTTATTTATTTAGATTTCTCTTTAAGATATAAAATAAAATTTTTTGTTTGAACCATAGAAATGGTCTTTAAATCCATTAGTATCTTCACACTGATTAGCAAAGGTGAAAAAGGATGGAAACTGAACCGTAAAATAAACCTTTGTTTAAAATCCTCTTGATTCTTTTTCTGTAGGAAATAAATATTCACGTCTTAAACACAGGAGCTCAGATTATCTCCACATGTTAAACCTGCTCTGAACCGTCACCATCAGATCCGCCTGCTGCAGAGGATGATGATTCCGCCCTTCATCCTGTTTGACCTGCTCTTCCTGAAAAACTCAACACTCATGTCAACGTTTTATTTTTTATATTTCAGGAAAACCAAACATCGGGAATAAATCCAGCCTAATAAGATGTAAGTTTAAAAGCTTTTTATTCACCCCTGTTTGATCGCAGCTGCATTTCCTGATGATTTGATTCAAAAGAAGGCGGTCAGAGGAGCCAGACTTTGAAACTCTGAAACAGGAGCCCAGGATGTGTCAATTTAATTCAATTCAGTTTATTTATGTAGCACCAATTCACAACACATGTTCTCTAAAAGCACTTTACAGTTCACAAGAGCATCCAGTCAAATTGATTCAAAGTTTTCTATCTAAGCAAAACCAGCTGATT
>NW_015151923.1:106557-111973 GCF_000732505.1 Cyprinodon variegatus
CACAGTGTCACAGCCAGCATCACTGGCTGTGACACTGTGGCAAAGGATTGTGGGAATCCTTGTCGCTCCTTAATTATGTTAAAGGAACCATGATAGGAAACATCATGTTTCCTCTTCTTCTTTACTACCAGCACTATTCACACAGCTCTGATCATGGCGACTGATGACGCTCTTCTGCTTTGCTAAAGACTCCCTATTGAATGATTTCAGATGCAGCTGATGGATTAAATTTGATTCTTTTACCCTTTAGATTTTAATCTGGATTATTACTATGGAAAGTCACAATAAGAGGTATATAACATTTGGACAAAAGACAGAGATGATCAGATTAAACCAGTGGTTCCTGGAGTGAGGGGGCGCCCCCTAGGGGGGGCTTAGGGTAATTACAGGGAAGGCCTGTTAAACATAAACTGCATGAACGACCAGCTTTAAGAGGTAATTTAAAATGAAATAAAAATTGACTTCAATGTTAAACTCTGATTACAGTAAAATAAACAATTAAACCTTAAATGATTAGATTTTAAAAGATGTAGTTTTGTGATTTAAAAGAAGACTCATTTATTTTATCTCAATATTGTTTATTGCTGTTGGTTACTTGTTGAAAAGATCAGGTGGAGGAAGGGCACGTTATTTAATTTAAATTAAGGAAGACACGATCGAGGAAAAGACTGAGAACCACAGAATTAAACTAAAGATATAGAATTATATTTACTTTTCAGAGTTTACTTAAATCTGCACCAGTAAGGAATCTGAAATCTATCACACTGAATTTTTTTTACAATGTTTTTAGTTAATTTTTCTCAATAATTTGACCTATATGAAAGTGATTAACCAGTTTGTAAAAAAAAAAAAAAATAATATCTAGGATATGTGAAATATTTTTTTAATCATTTAATTTTACTGCAGTTTAATCTGTAGAGAAAACTTTAAGAATTTGGGCTTTCCAAAGCTTTGCCCTCCTGCTGCAGAAATAAGCTTTTTGGATCAGAATCCGACCAGAAGACGTTTCTGTTTCTGTTCCTCCTCCATGTTAAATTTAGCTGCTGATGTTCTAAAATGTCTCAGACTGATTTTTTTGTCTCCATCAGGGTTTTTTCAGACGCTGACGCTCATCATCCTCCTGGTGTTTATATTCGTTGTCGTCATGCAGCTCTACACCGACCCAATCAAAGGTCAGAACCCCCCACATCTCCTGCCTCTCTGTGGGTTTATTCTGCTCCTGTGGGACCAGCTGAAGCTGCAGATGCTGCAAAGCTTCCTGTTTTTATTTAGAGGGATCAGTTCAGGGGTTCTGTAAAGGTTTTCCAGGTCTGGACCACAGTGCGTTTGTGAATGGAGCTCATAAAATTTTGTTTTAAATGGATCAAATCATGAGATCTAAATCTAAGGGAGGATTCCCAGGAATATCATCTTGTTTGGTTGGTTTTGCAGAATTTAGAAGATTTGTTGCTTTTAAAAAAGCTCGACTTCCAAGCAGAGCCCATTAAATGATTCCAGATCATCAGATCTGACAGACTCTCACTGAAGCAGATCAATTAAACGTTTCTTCTCTTCCAGGTTTAACTAAACATTCATTTGGTTCTGATCAGAGCTCAATGGAGGGAACCAAAAAACCAGGTGAGTCACAGCTGAACCTGACAGACCAAGCAGAGCTGCTGGAGAACTGACCTGCCTCTCCTTCTCTGCAGAGGGACCGTGCTCCAAGGAGAACGTCTGTCCATCCAACCAGATCAGCTTCTCCGTCCAGAGTGGAGCTGCAAACGTTGTTCCTCCAAAGATCTGTCTCAATGGAGAACTGTAGGAGCTCCAGTCTCAGATTCTTCTCTCCTGTTCTGGGTTTGGGTCCATCTGCTGTGTTTGTCTCTGCAGTCGTGGTCGTTCTCCATGTTTGGGTTCTCTCTGGTTCTTCATGTCTCTGCAGGTGATGTTGTTCACATGTGACTCACAGCGTTTCTTTGATGCAGGGTGTTAGGAACCACCTTGAACAACGCTGGAAGTGGAATCAACATCGTAGTGATGAACGGTCAGTCAGCTTTTCACTTCTCATCTCCTTTTAGTCATATTCCCCTGAATTGCTTTTCTCTATAAACCCCATTTAATACAACTATCAGCAGTCCCCACTGCAAATAGACTGCTGAACGTTTTATAAAATGGGGTTTATGAAAAAGAAACGACCCTGAATGTTGGAAACTGTAACTCATATATGTTTACATTTATCACCGCTGCACTTTTAAAAATGAAAGTTTTGAGAGCTGTACTGAACGAAATGTCTTTTTGTATACACTCTGTGTCTACAAAATCAAAATAAAGTCTGTCTAAGTCTAAGTTTAAGTGAATAGTTTCTGTTTTACTTTGAAACCTTTTTTTAAATAATTGATAATAAAAACAAAATCGTGTTGAAAAATATTTACCCATTGTTTGTTGACAGCCGTCTCATTAAGGCTTGTTTTTGTAACTTAATAGGATTCATGTTTTAAGAGCCTTTAAAACTCTCAATATCCTGAGGATCCATTAAATCTGACAAAATGTAATCCAGGACCTTTAAAAAAGTAGAACTCTAACCCAGAAAATATTTTCTTGAAAGGACTATGAGGGAAATTTAGAAGAAATATATAATGGTTATTTTCTTTTCATAAAAATATCTTTTTAAAGTTGATGTCAAAATTAAAGTAAAAATATGTGGGAATAAATTACAAATAATAACCTGAAGAAAATTATTATGGAACTGCTAAACAGTTTGTGTTGACAGGATCTTCCTCTGTTAAAGGGGTTTTTGTTAATAAAGTTAATTTAAAAGTTAACAGATGATTTACAGAAGCCCTCACTGTCATACATCGCTGCTGCAGAAACCCTTTATAGTTTGTTTACTTTTTGCACTTTCCCCACTTTTTTTAACCAATCTGATATGTTTGTCGTTTTTCTCATCATTTCCTCTTTTATCTGATTGTTGCTAAACAGCAAAACTAAAAATATCTCCTTATCTTTTTTTTTTCTCCAGTTGCCCAGATATTACATCATCATTTTTCTTATGGGTAAAAATCTCAACAAAGTATAGATTTAGAGTTTAATGCAGAGGTCTTCAACAGGGGGTCCGTGACCCCTAGGGGGTCCACGGAGGTACAGCATGGGGGTCGCGAAAGTCCACTAATTGAAATGTCTTTAAATCCACATTAACATGAATTCAAAACTGTAGTAAACAGATAAATGGAGGCAGAAGATGTCTTTCAGTCATCAATGCTCACATTCAGCGACACATAGGAGCTCTTTCAAGCTGGGCACCGTTTCATTCACAACACCTGTCCCATCAACCAGGAATCAGAATCAGAAATACTTTAATAATCCCAATTATTTTCGTTACATGACTCCATCTGTAATAGAGTGACTATAGGACCAGTTTGATAGAACACTATTTCATACAATATATATAATTAGTGGGTCCCCGCTCCATCTCACCATCAGTTTGGGGGTCTTTGGCCTGAAGATTCCTGGTTTACTGTTTTATTTCTGTGGGGAAGCTTCAGTTGCAGCAGGTTCTCCAGTCATGGTTTTCTCGCCTCATGACCCGAGGGAAGCAGGGTTGGTTCTGGTCCAGATCTGGGTTTATGCAGAACCTGCTGCTAGTTTATTAATTTCCTACAGAGTTTCATTAACTGCATAGTTTGGTATTTTCTCATTACACACCCAAGCCTGTCCTCATGACTCTGTAGCAGACTAACAATAACTGCTTTGTCATGCTTTGCTTTTAAATCATAAAAAAAATTAAATGCTTTATAAAGATATTTGTGGTATTTTTTAATAAAGATAGGTGAGAAAAATCTGCTCTGAAGAAGGTAGTTTCCTCTCTGCTGTTTCGTCAGCTTCAGGCTGATCTCACCTGATCTGTGTCCTGCAGGTAAAACCGGAGAGCTACTCAAGTCGGATCACTTCAACATGTACAGCGGCAGTAAGTCCCCGTCGTCTGGAAGCAGACTGGGTCTGAGCTGAACCGGTCCTGATGCTGATGTGTTTCTGTTGCAGAAGTGGAACCTCTGATCGAGTTCCTGAAGAGCATTGAGACCGGTTCTGTGGTTCTGATGGCCGTCTTCGACGAGGGATCCACAAAGTAAATTAATCAAATTGCATCTGTAAAAAAAGCGCTAATCTGCTGACAGCAAAGTTATGTATTTTTACCTTATTAAAAGCTAAAAAAAAGTAGTTTCATGATGCCAAATGTTCTTCAGTTGCTGCTGATGCTTTTGATTAGCTTACAAAATGTCTAACTGGCTTTTTGAAGAAATCCCCTTCCATCAGCATCAGATGATGACTTTCTGTCTTGCTCTTATTTCTCTGAAATGATTGTGAATCTTACTCGCCCTAATTCTGAATACCCAGATAAATCACCTCTTTTTGATCTCTTTATCACCAGCATAAATACTCCACAGCTGCAGTTATTCTGATTGATCACTGCGATCATCCAGTTGTTGGTGTAGTTACAGATGTCACCTTGTTTTAAACCTGTTCTTCTCTGTAAAATGGCTATGAAGCTTTCCTTCATGATCTAATTCTTTATAACTGGAAGTGAACTTCTCCGTTTGAAGATGTCAATCTGAACAATCTGGGATTAACAGTTTTAATCATTTTGTTAACAAACACGCCCTGTTTCATCAGCTGGGAGCTAACTGTGCCACCATCAGACTCTCCTCACAGATCATATGATTCACCTCAGACATGAGACAAAAAATGTACTAAAAAACAAATAACAGTCAAATTAAACCAAGCTATTTAATTTTTATTCATATGTATTTATTACCCAGTATTTTATTTACTCATAAAATAAAAAAAATTGAATGCATAAATTAATTGATTGGTAGGTTTATCCCTTTATAGGGCAAGTTAGCATTTTTGATCCCTTGCATAAACCTTACAAATAGAGTCCCTCCGTCCCTTATTGAGGTCTAGAAGCACTAGATCTATATCCAGCCCTTGAGCAAAGATCCTGCTACATGGCTGTACATCTTATTTTTCCATTTTACCAATTAGATGAGCCATTGAATGATTTATTACCTACTGTATATTAAGTTGGAAAAAAAAGGTAACAAGTCAAGAAATAAATGTAAAAATGTAATTGAAAAGTCAGAAAGTGAATTTAAAAAGTTAATAAGCTTAGTTAACAATTATATTTAGGTGTATAAACTAAAAAATGTCGGTGCCAGTATCAGCATTAATGCTTTAAGGTTATATTGTACTAAAAAAAATATTTCTTTCACTCCCAGAGGGTTTTTCTGCAATTTCTTACAGAAACACTTTTGCTATTTTTCTTAATATATTTGGTTAAGTTGGTGTTTCTTCTTATTACATTTACATACATTTTTGCCATAAAAATATCCATATTTTTTTTTTTATGTTGCAAAGGTAATAAGGTCTTGTCCTGGATTCC
>NW_015151923.1:112358-116922 GCF_000732505.1 Cyprinodon variegatus
GTTTCTTTTTGTTTTACACTTGTGTAAACAAAATGACAAATAAATCTAAGTCTTGTTTTTTCTTCAGTAACTAAATGTTTGTTATTGTGAAATGTGGAAAGGAAGTATGTCTCTTTATTTACTATTATTAAGCAGGTTTATTGATTTATCCTTTTCCTGTGTTTGTACAGCTTAAACGATGAAGCCAGGGGGCTGATTGAGGGTCTGGGAAGCTCCACCATCCGGGCTCTGGGATACCGCGATAACTGGGTGTTTGTTGGTGGGAAAGGAGTAGCAGAGAAGAGCAACTTTGAGAAGGTAAAGTCATTAGGTGGAAATAATTCAATGACCATGATGCTCAGAAAAAACTGGCAGAGAGGTAACAGTTGTTTTTCAGCTCATGGTGACATGACAAGCTTCACCTAGAGAAGATTCCTAAAGCAGCACTTTCTGAAAACATCTGACAATAAACGGCTGAATTTCCTCCTTAGAGAGTCATCAGTTGAATTCTGAACCAGGAAAAGATCTAAACTCCAAACCTCCACAGCTAATATCTCACAGCTCTTACAAGCTTCCTTCACCAAACCATCTGAATCAAACCAATGTCTTGTTCCAGAGCGACAAGACTGATGGGGAAACATAGAATAGAATAAAATAGAATAGAACAAAAAAGAATAGAATAGAAAGGAAATGAAACTGAAATGCCCAGTTGAGAAATTGTGCAAATAACAGCATGGCTGTGTTCATATATGTACTTGTGCATCTAAAAAGACCAGAATAGTGTCTCTTGGTTCCCCTGAACACTTCAGGACACACAGCAAAAACAATCTAGAAATAAGTAAAAATGTCTTATATTAAGTCTATTAACCCTTAATTTGAGTGGGTAAATAAGATGATTTGCCAATGGAATGATTCTTTTTATTCCTAAAATAAAATAATTAAATAATATGCACTTGAATTATGACAATGCAATATTTTTTTCTTATTTTAAATATAAATAGTCTTGTTCCATTTGCAAAGTGATTCACTTAGCTCCTCAATTCAAGAAAAAAAATGCACTTATTTTAAGAAAAAATTATTTATTTGTACATTTTCTGTAGTGCAGTGACCTTGACACCTGACTTTAACCTGCACTGTAGGTAATATAGAGCAGCTATTGCAGATTGCAAACATCTTTAAAGGCTGCTGACCTGCATATGTGTTGCTGCTCCAACAGGCCTGGATTAAATGACTGAATTTCCTCCCCTGCAGGTCTTCAGGTTTTTCACAGGTCTGGTAGTTTGACTTCTGTTGGATTTCAGGTGTCGTCTGGCCTTCAGTGTGGAGATTTTATACTGAAAGTTTGCTGTAGGCAGATATTCTCACGCTTTCATCATACAAAAAAAAAATTCACCAAAGGACGGCCTGAATACGGACGTCATCATCACACCTTCTCTTCATACTCCCGTTTGCATGAAAATGAAGGCAGGCTTGGATTTATTTTCACCCACCACTATGTTCCTACACCAATCAGTATAAAGACCCTGAATTGAGGAAGAAAGTGCAAAGAACCCAGGATAAAAAGTTGTGTTTTTTTCTTTTTGGTTGGTATGAGTTTCGACACTTATTTTATTTTGAAGAAGTCTGTGAAACTTTCCAGATATATGCTCTAAAAGCAAAGTTTCCTCAAATTTGTCACCTTAGCAGAACTGTGTCGTGCTCCTCCTGAACAGGTCTCTACAAAAATGTTGCTATACTGACTCCTGTATTTGCTCTAAAACTGAATCTGTTTGTGTTTTCTAGTACATTAAGAGCGACTCATCCAAAAACAAATACGATAACTGGCCTGAGATGGCGGAGTTGGAGGGCTGCATTCCCAGATTCCTGGAATAATCCGACGCCGCAGCCCGAATCCAGGAAGTAGCAGGAGCAGGATTGAATGTTTGAGACTTTCTATGGATGTAAAACTGACCTGATCGTTTGTCCCGAATCTTTATGCATGGTTTCCTTCCATTGGAATCTCTTAATCTGACTCTTGAAGGAAGCTGAAGCTGTGACACAGAGAGGAGATAAAAAAGGAACCTGAGGAAGCATCCCTATATCTCTACTGCTGAGTCATTATCCTCATCCTTCTGCAGCAATCCTGCTGCTGCTGTTACATTTCCTCATTTCTTTGATTCTACGATGTCAGAAAACTCCAAACTTCTAGACCCAGTTACAGGTCTTTGAAAAGAAGTTCAGCATCAGGATGTTCTGAAGTCAACTTCACCGCCACAGCTTCTCTGCGCTGCAAAATAAAAGTTAAAGAAGAGATAATTTGTCCATCATGAGAAGGTCCTGGGTTTTTATTTCCTCAATGTATAACATTTTCCAAATGTTTTAAAGCTTAAAAAACAATTTAATATTAGAGAATTCTTTTTTTGTTGTTGTGGGATAGAAAATTATAAAATTATTTCTAATAAAATCAAACATTTATACTCTATTTCTTAACCAGTTTGATTTTTTTTTTTTTTTTTACTTTTTTTGTAAAAAATGCAGTTTCTTTTTATATGACTTATAAAACTTTTAGAAAATCCTGGGAAAATCTGCTTAGCGTAAATGTGGAGACTAAAATTAACAGAAAAATAAATTACAATTTGTTCTAAAAAACACAGGTTCAAATTGCTCTGACCAAAGACCGCTGATTGTTGGAGTAGCTCCGCTGGTTTGACTCTGTTAATCTTTTAATAATGAATTCAGTTCCTCTGTGATTCTTTTTTCTGATGTTTTTACCTCTGGTGTCGGATGCTGTGCGGCTGAAATAACCTCTTAAACCAGAGGTCAGCAAAGCACTTAGCCAAGTCATGTAATTTCTTAATCTCATGATACAGTTGCTGACATCAATATAGAGCAACACAGACCAGGATTACTAATGTTATAATGTTATGATGGAGGAGTGATGCTGAGACGATGGACTCCTCCTTCATGACCATATCTACAGCATAAACATAAATGCTCAGTGCTTTACTTTGGGATGTTGTGTTCCCTTCAGCATCTGCTGTTGGATGAACAGAGAGGAGGTCTTTGGTCTCACATTAACAATGAAAGTTTACTTTTTAACTCAACAGGAATTAAAAGAGTTTACTGATACAAGGGAATAAATAAATGGTTCACAGGAAAATGGAGAAGATGCTTGGTCTGCTGTGGGAAAGATGGTGGCAGTGTTTTAAGCTGGAGGGATAGAGAGGGGGGGGGGATCCGTCTATTTCTTCCAGGGGGGTTGTGAGAGGTGCTGAGTGATGCATGAACCAGGAGAGCATCCCAAGCAGTGAGGAGGTTGATGGAGGCAGTCTTAATGGAGGGTTCTCCAGTAGAACGAGGAGACAGACTAATGGGAAGCAGGAAGAGGAATCTGATTTTATATTACCTACCTAAGTGAATGATGTTTCTATGATATTGGAGGTTCTCCACCTACCGTCTGACTCTGTGGTATTGATCCAAAAACAGATCAAATTAACTTCCAGTGTAGCAACAGGACTCAGTCATAGAGAGAATCTTGAACTTCTGAACAGGATGATCCCTGATGCCCCATTTGTAAGATTTCTAGAATATCTCACTGGAAGGAAAACCAGAGGTAGATCAAGAAGTCAAATGAGGGACTAAAATTCAATTACTGTCGATTTGCTTGGATGATCCTTTTTCTTTTATAGTTTCTTTTGTCTCTGTTTTCATCATCATTATTATTTTATTTCTAAAAGTTAGATTTTTTTTTAAAATCTTTTTTTGTATTCTAGTGTTTCTCTGCATCATCTGTCACTGTTATCAATCTCTTCTTTCTAGACCAAACTGACCGCAGACATTTTTGGGTGGGGGTCTGTACCTGATTTTAAATAAAATTTGATGCAGAAACCGTGAATGCAATCAATTCAAAGTTTGTTAAGACTTTAGAAATAGAAAGTATTTTATTTCCATATCTTCCACCCATAGATTTGCTCAGTTGGGTCATTAGAATATGATCTGCATGAGGATAAACACGCAAAATAAGACAAAAAGCATTTGCACCTGATTCCATGTGTTTGGTATACTCAATTTTGGTAGAATAGGAACCAAATGTAAATAGCAGTTACATTTACATAGGATGTAAACAGCTGCTTTGTTTTCCCAAGAGGTTTAGAAGAGGTGACAGTTTCCCTGGAATTAAGCTCCCATTGCCAAGGAAAAAAACTCCCTGTTTATTTTAGATGATTCAGATAAAAGAGCAGTGGCTGGTAGGTGAGAAGACAAACAATACAATCTGAAGTCAAACAGTCTCAGACACAGAGACACTTTGTTTCAGCTTCACCAGGATGTGAGGCAACAGCTGGTCCTGCAGGATTTACAGCTCCTGTTTTCAGATCAGATTTCTGGGTAAATTTGTTGTTGGATGAACAAACTGATCCATCCTTCACATCCTGCAGAGCTCCTGTTTAGTTTTAACATACAAAAACAACTGAAACACGAACTGAAATATTCAGAACAGGTTGGCTTTTCAGTTTGGTTCTATATTTGTTTAGAAAGGCAGCAAATGTCATGCCTCTATTTTCCTTTATTTTTAACCATCAATCATCACTGCATTTTGGAGCAAAAC
>NW_015151923.1:118612-123923 GCF_000732505.1 Cyprinodon variegatus
ATCTCTGAGTCACTATGCCTCTCTCTGTCTCCTCAAACACACACTGTTCCCCACCCTGCCCCCAGAAGTTACGCTGTGCTCCTTTCTCTATACTTTAAAATCACACTGGACATCATTCTTCTGCAATTCCATTCCTGGACCTGTTCCTGATTCATCCTCAGTTTATTTTTTGATATTTACTCAAGCCTTTGGTTTCATCTTCCTTTTCACTTTTTGTTCCCTGGACTTCTGAAAACCTGACATTCTTAGTTTGCAGCGAAACGAACTATAAAAGTGGGGACCCGCCGTTGTCCTGGTTAAATCATTTTATATTGGGGTGGGGGGAGCCTGTATTTTTAATGGTCAGAGTCTGTCCTGGGCCTGGGACAATTGACCTGTCCCTCTCTGTCGGTGGGCGTGATCCCAATTATCAGCTCCTACTTTGAATTGCTGGCCTCTGTGTAAAGGTAACACATCAAATATATTTTTCCTAGTTTAAGTGAAATTGCAGATTTACCAGCCCTAAAGGGTTAAAGTATGTCTAATTTTTCTGCCTATACTCTGATATACAAAAGAAAAGCTAATCCCAGCTCTTCTGAGCTAAAATACACTGTTGTAATTCCTTTAGGTTTTCTGTTCTTTATTTTAAAGTTTAACTTTCTCTCTTTTCCTGATTACTCTTAAGACTCTGCATCTGCAGCAACTTTGGTTTTTATCAGGTTAAAATCTTTTTTTTTTTTTACCTCCAAATCCCTGACTCTGGTTCCTACCAATTAATGAAATATAAACTGAATCAAAACATCATGTCCAGCTGTGGGCTATTATTATTTTTTTAATCAGTCATATTGGAAACACCTTCAGCAGTGACAGAGCAGCTTCCTAACAAACAGAGCCTTTAAGCACAACTGCAGGGATCTAGATCAAATATTTTTATTTTTTACTTGAATTTAAGGCTGATGGAAGGTTTTCCACATCTTATTTAGACACAAGTTTCTCTTAAAATATATATACACCAACAATCTTGGCAGGTTATATTGAGTGTTCTAGAAGAGGATAGAAAATCTTGCAGAAATCTAATCTATTATGATTCAGTCTTTCCACTGCTATGATGCAGCAATAATACATACTACTGTTATTTGCATTACTGCATGATATATGTAGAAGAAAACAAACAGATAAAAGTTGCTAGATGCTTTAGAATAACAAATTAAACAGAACAATGTGTAGAGTTCACAGATTACCACCAGAGGGCAGGAGAGCCTTACACGAAAACTAGAACTGAGTCTCTACAGATATCTTTACTGAGGAACATCCACCTTTTGCTTTATGGTCATCTCCAGCAGTCATTAGGCGACAGGAGGAATAGAAACTATTAGATCAGACTCATTATAAATGGGTCTATAACCCTTGTTTCAGTCTGTTCCAGACAGTTTAATGTAGATTATAACCAAAATATTCTTGGATTTTTCAATGCTTATAGACTCGATCCTCATTATTTCATTTGTGATGTCCGCCAACAGAGCCAATTTTGCAATCATTTCAAAGTTAGGCGCAGCTTTACACAGCTGTTTATGGTCCTGTGATTGTCTGCAGCTCATCATCCTTTGAATAATTATCTGACTTGTTTGGAATTAACCTGTGATCTGGCTCGGTTTCTGTTTTTTAGTTAGGAAGAAAATGTTATTTGAGAATAAACTTCTGCTAACTGACAGTTTATATTTGGCTGAAGTCTTTTTAGAGTAAATGTGATTCAATGTGATAATTAAATCCAGTTTATCATTGACGTGAACACCCAGGTAATTGAAACTCACCACAGATTCTATGTCCTGACCCTGGATGTTCACAGGGGAGTGAGGAGGGGGTCTTCTCCTGAAGTCAGTCCCCATCTCCTTGGTCTTACTGACCTGAGTGAGGTTGGCCCCCCCACCTTCTTCAAATCAGACAAAATTAGTGTCAAACGTTTGTGCTACATTTGTGCTGGTTCGTGCAGCAAAAATTTTCGTTTGTGCCGCTATCATTTTAAAGATATAAAGAAATATTTCTAGAGGTCATCAAAGGTCAACCAGCCCCCCCACCTTCTTCAAATCAGACGAAATAGGTGTCAATTAACTCAGCTCCATTTGTGCTGGTTTGTGCAGCAAAAATTGTCGTTTGTACTGCTTTGGATTTGAAGATATCAATGAAAATGTAAAGGTCAAAAGGTCAACCAGCCTCTCCACCTCATTCAAATTAGACAAAATTGGTGTCAAACGTTTGTGTTACGTTTGTGCTGGTTTGTGCAGCAAAAATTTACATTTGTGCCGCTTTCATTTTAAAGATATAAAAAAATGCTTCTAGAGGTCATCAAAGGTCAACCAGCCCCCCCACTTTCTTCAAATCTTCAAATCCAAAGCAGCACAAATGAAAATTTTTGCTGCACAAACCAGCACAAACGGAGCTGAGTTAATTGACACCTATTTCGTCTGATTTGAAGAAGCCTTAAATAACCAAGCTCCATCTTATATCTCTCCTCTCAACCTGTGGGTTTGCTGGTGATTCCTAGAATTTCTAAAAGTAGAATGGGAGGCAGATCTTTTAGTTATCAGGCTCCTCTGCTGTGGAACCGACTACCAGTTTTAGTCCGTGAGGCAGACACCCTGTCTACTTTTAAGGCTAGGCTTAAAACTTTCCTTTTTGATAAAGTTTATAGTTAAAACAGAGTGAGTGTGCTTAGTCGCTGTGTAAGTAGAAGTAGGTAGAGGTGGAGCATTAAAATCCCAATCCTAATTTCATTCTGGATGGACGTTTCTCCTTGGCTCTACTTTGTGGCTTTACCTTTCTTATACCTCATCCTAAATACTCAGGTCATCATGAACTATTTTCTGCATTTGTGCTGCTAAGGCTTAGACTGCTGGAGGACATAGGGGCCCCTTTATCATCAAACCATCTCTATTACCCCATTCTAAAGTATTTGTTCAATTTCTAACGTTCTGCTCTCTCTGCTTTTTCTCATCATATAAGCTTCATCTGGTCTTTACCTGTTTGGTTGTGACACCATCCTGGAGAGAAATATCAGATGTGCTGCTGCCATCAATGTATGTAGCTAAATGGGTCTCAATTTTTACAAATGCACAAATGTGATTCATATGAACGGGACAAGCTCCACAAACACACAGCACGATTCACGCAAGCATACAAGATTGACAGATGCACAGCACATGCTTCGCCAAAGTATTTCTGGTCCATTAACAGTTATAAATTAAAATACAAAGTACCAGTGGTTTTTAAACTTCATTGCATTTGTGTGTGGATTTTTGAGACTCTTTTTTTCTACTTTTTTCTACTCATATTTTTATACAGGGGATGGTTTGCAACCAATCACAGAGCTCCCTTGTATGAGCCGATCACAAGAAAGTAATCCATGTGGGATGACTATTTGCTCCACTCCGGTCCAGTGTTCCATCAGATCAGCATATCGCATAAGGCCAGCATACCCTTAGTAATACATAGAGTTTCCTCTGTCTCACTCCTTACATCCAAGCTCACTTTTATTTAAGAACGCCCCTGTTCCTATTTATTTTTTATTTAGCACGCGGTTTAGTCAGGTTTTTGTCATATTTTGTGAATAAAACAACAAAAAAATTATTCACGAGGTTCGTTAAACAAATTTGGCTTAAAAACAAACATAGCATCTCTTTTAGATGAGGATCTTATTAACGATTAATCAGCATTTCTTCACAGAGAATTAAATATTTAGTGTTCATGTGTTCCTCAGATGTTCATTACATTTCGATTACCAAGTGTGACCAAGAGTCATTTAGTGGAATCCTGAGTCTATTCGCTGCTAGCTATTTCAAGGAGGGTAAAGAATCATCTAACTAAAGGTTAGTGTTTCCTGATTAAGCAAATCATTCAATAAAACATTATTTGGCCAAATAATGTTTTATTCACCTCATGGATTTGCATCGTGAATTGGTCTGAAAACATTCCAATTTCTCTAAATTAGTGAAAAGCTAATTTGATCACATCCCACATTCTTCCAGATAAACTTTGGTGTTCAAACATAAAATTCATCTTCACCCCTTCCTCTTTGTAGATAGTAGTTAGTTTAGTTGAGTTTTACTAGTCTTAGTTGAGAGTGTTAAACTGAAATATGTTTGACTTGGAGCTGAATGAATTTTGTTAATAAAATCTTATATTTTGAACAGAAGTTGTGGTGAATTTGTTCCATGTATGTGCAGAAATAACTGTTTGACCATGATTAGAGCTCGAATCACTCTTTCATTTATTGTTATAACACACAGTAAGTAGGGTGTGTGTTAAAAAAAAATATATAACAGCCAAAATAATATCTGATTAAATAGGATATTTTTCAGCCCTATCGGAGAGGGCAAAAAACATCTTAAAGTATCAGAAAATATGAATTCCCAGCTGGCTGGAAATGGAATATAACAGTTATTCACAACATTAATATGGTGTCCAACCTGGATGGGCGTTGAATATAAATTCACAACACCACTGTCTCGCTCACCTTGAATACTGGATCCACCTGTCCCCGTTCCTGACAAATGTAGTCTTAATTCCTGTGCTGGGAGAGTCATCATGAAGCCAGGTTTCTCACAATGCACTGCATTGTGTACACTGTAGAAACTAGCTCATCCACGTACTTTAAGAATAGGCAGGTGTTTCTTTATAACTACTTCCTTAATTAAATTAATTATTCCAGATACCTAACTGGTTGTAACCTTTAAACAGGCCACACCTGACAGTTTTAAATGGAATAATTACAGATTTCTCATGCCATTCTTTCAGAAAGGTATGCGTGCCAGATTTATTTTTGAATATCACCAGAAGCACAAAGAGCACTTGAATACCAATATAATACTCCATTCATCCATCTGCAACACACAGAAACACAACCATGCACAGACATTCCCTAGAACTAAGAAAGCAGAGCAATGCAGCCTGGTTCTAAGGCATTTCACTGGTTCTCTGTAGCTCAAAAATAGCAAACTCCCAGAAGACTGGAAAAGTGCTAAAAGCCTGAGTTCTTTCAAGTGAAATTTAAAAACCTGTTTGTTTAAAGCTGCCTTTGACTGTTGAAGTTAAAATCTTAACTCAGGTATTATTATAATTATTATTATTTTACTTTCTTTTATCCTGCTTTAATTTTTCATTTATTGTTTAATTCATGTAAAGCACTTTTGCCTTTGCCCTGTGCTATACAAATGAAGCTCTAGCGAAAGTTCAATTGAAGAAACTCTGGCTTACCTCCATCCAATCAGAAGCTGATCTGTCTCCGAAGCGAGCCAATCAGCTTCTAACTACTCCACCACGAAGCCCAATCAGTGTC
>NW_015151923.1:124459-126839 GCF_000732505.1 Cyprinodon variegatus
ATTATCTTTTCTCTCTGTGTGAGTTTTTCAGATTGAAATAGACATGCTTCACCTTTGCTAATAAAGGATTTTAAACTTTATTTGGGTAAAATGTCTTTTTGATTCTTTCTTAACTAAAAACAGCAGAATACATTATAACATATCCCTCCTAGATACAGTCTGGGGAACTTGCGTCATGAGCATCCTTTATTTTCATTTACCTCTAATCACTCATTATTGCTTAAACCTGCAATGTTTACAACTATATTATAAGGAGATGCTTACAATAGAAACAGAAGGCTTTCACCAGAGCCTTTATATTTTGCCTAAGATAAAATATCTAATATGTCTGTTTTTTTTAGAATTTTAAGTTTTGCTTTATTTTCCTCATAATGATTGTTGATTTACACAAACAGCATTTTTTTTTTTTTTTTTTTTAATCTCTCTAGGATATTTAAATTGATCAAATCTTTTTAGGAAAAGAGGCTGCATTATTAGCTGGATATTCTCTAGGCAACACAATAAAACTAGTGTTGTGAATAACTTATATTCAATGCTCAGCCAGCTGGGACAACATATTATGTTGTGATACTTTAAGATGTTTATTGCCCTCCCTAGTATGGGTGACAAATATCTTTTTTTTTTTAAATCAGCTATGACTCGGACTGTCATATATTGTTCAGTCTGAAAAAAATCACACGAAGAGAAAAGACAATTAGAAGAAATTTATAGATACAATAACTTTGTCTTTGGCGCTCAGACCTCGGCAGGAAACATAGCACTTAATTTTGATTGACATGCATGAACAGGAGCAAAGAACAGTCAGTTCCCCCCCAGGCCTGAAACTGGTGGTGGAGTGGAGATAGAGGAAGTTGGACAGTCTATAGACTGCTGGTTAGAGAGACGGTCTGCTGAGCTTTATGGGGAGATCCAGTGGACTGCGTGAGCTGATACTAGAGATTCACTCAGAGACCTGGAAGATGGAAGACCAGTTTGGATAACACAGGTTGAGAGAACCTGTCCATGATGAGCAAGCATGAAGCGACAGTGGAGAGGAAAAACTCCCCATTGGGAAAAAAACCTCTGGCAGAACCAGGCTAACATGGCGGTCTTCTGCTGGACTGCGAAATGCAGTAAGAGTCCGGGAGGAATGAAACTCTGATGAAGTTTTAGCTACAATGGTGGAGGAGGGGATGGAGGTGGGTTGAAACACAGTCATCTGAATGAAGTCAGACAGCGCAACCACTGCCTGCTCACTAGGAGCAGACAAGTTGCGGATTGGAGGCCTTTTAAGATGAACTTTAGATGCCGATTGGCTTTCGTGAAGCTGTGGTTCAAAGCTGATTGGCTGTGTCAAAGGTGGATGTAGGAGAGCAGTTGAACTTCCGCCAATGCTCCATTTTATGAACACACGCTCTACTAGCTGTGTGTTAGAATAACAAATGAGAGTGCGAATCAAGCTCAAATCATGGTCAAACAGATAATTCTAAACATACATGGAATAAATTCACTACAACTTCCGTTCAAAATATGATTTTTCACTTTCAACAAAAATTATTCAGCTCCACGTCAAACATATTTCAGTTAAAAACTCTTGACTAAAACTAATGAAACTCAACTTAACTACAAAACCCAAAACCAGAAAAGTTGGCACGTTGTGTAAATTGTAAATAAAAACAGAATACAATGACTTGCAAATAATTTTCAACCTATATTCAACTGAATACAATGCAAAGACAACATACTTAACGTTTGAACTGGTAAAATTTGTTATTTTTTGCAAATATTAGCTCATTTGGAATTTGATGCTTGCAACATGTTTCAAAAAATCTGGCACAAGTGACAAAGAAGACTGAGAAATTTGAGGAATGCTCATCAAACACTTATTTGGAATATCCCACAGGTGAACATGCTAATTGGGAACAGGTGGTTGCCACTATTGTTTATCAAAGCAGCTTCCTTGAAATGCTCAGTCATTCACAAACAAGGATGGAACAAATGTGTCAGCAAATTGTCAAACAGTTCAAAAACAACAGTTCTCAATGAGCTATTGCAGGGGTGGCGAACAAGTTAGACACAAAGAGCCGAAATCTTTAACTGTGAAAGTCCAAGAGCCACACCACGCGCTGACCTGCCAAGACAGACACACACACACGCGCACACAAACACACATAATTAAAACCATATATTTTTCTAATAACACACTCCTCTTCTTACAACATAACCCTCAAGTGTCCACCCTCAACACACACATCAAATGCAGCTTAGCCAGAGGTAATACAGCAACTACCCTGGAGGTCAGACACCCCCCTCTCCACACACACAGGGGGGGATTTACCATTAGGCAATACTAGGCAGTTGCCTAGGGCCCCAAGTTCCTGGGGGCCCCATAAAACTCTGT
>NW_015151923.1:128733-136649 GCF_000732505.1 Cyprinodon variegatus
GTAGTTCAGTACCTTTGGGTAAATCCTTGTCAATATTAGCATGGAGTGTGCTAAAATGACGCTGAAGGTTTGAAGCCTTGTAATGTGATATCGTGGTATCGCATAATAAACAGAGCGATTTGCCATTCCGTTCAATAAAAAAGTAAGCATCTTCCCATTCTTCCAGAAATGTCCTGTGTTCATCCTCATATTTTCGTTTAGCTTTGCATTTTGCCATTTTTACAAAGAAGGTAAGTCTGCGGTCTGCATGCATATAAAATGTTTACCTAATTTCCCGGCATGAGACGTAATCCGCGCATATGATTTGCGGTCACTTACGTCTCTTACGTCTTACGTCTCATAAAAAACACCCAATCTGTCAAATTAATTTATTAATTTTAAAATATTATTATTTGTTTTTAATAACCCCTGATGGATTTAAGTGTGTTTAAGATAAAAAAAAAAAGGAGAAAAGAAACATGAAACGAGGAAAGAGCCACAGTATATAGAAAATATGGTAACAGGCAAAGAGCCGCATTCTTATTGGTCGAGAGCCGCATGCGGCTCGAGAGCCGCGTGTTCGCCACCCCTGAGCTATTGCAAGGAATTTAGAATTTTCACCATCTACGGTCTGTAGTATCTTCAAAAGGTCCAGAGAATCTGGAGAAATCACTATACGTAAGGGGCAAGGCCGAAAACCAACTTTAAATGTCCGTGACCTTCGATCCCTCAGGCGGTAATGCATCGACAACCAACATCAGTGTGTAAAGGATATCACTACATGGGCTCAGGAATACTTCAGAAAACCACTGTCACTAACTACAGTTCTTCGCTACATCTGTAAGTGCAAGTTAAAGCTCTACAATGCAAAGCAAAAGCCATTTATCAAAAAGATCCAGAAACGAAGCCGGCTTTGCTGGGCCCCAGCTTTTCTTAGATCGACTGATGCAAAATGGAAAAGTATTCTGTGGTCTGATGAGTCCACATTTCAAATTGTTTTTGGAAACTGTGGACGTCGTGTCCTCCGAACCAAAGAGGACAAGAGCCATCTGGACTGTTATAGGCGCAAAGTTCAAAAGCAAGCATCTGTGAGGATATGGGGGTGCATTAGTGCCCAAGGCATGGGTAACTTACACATCTGTGAAGGCACCATTAATGCTGAAAGGTGCATACAGGTTTTGGAGCAACATATGCTGCCATCCAAATTACGTCTTTTTCATGGACGCCCCTGTTTATTTTAGCAAGATAATGCCAAGCCACATTATGCACGTGTTACAACAGCGTGGCTTCGTAGCAAAAGAGTGCGGGTACTCCCCTGGCCTGCCTGTAGTCCGGACCTGTCCCCCATTGAAAATGTGTGGTGCATTATGAAATGTAAAATACGACAACGGAGACCCCGGACTGCTGAACAACTTAAGCTGTACATCAATCAAGAATGGGGAAGAATTCCACCTGAAAAGCTTCAAAATTGGTCTCCTCAGTTCAAAAATGTTTACTTAGTGTTGTTAAAAGGAAAGGCGATGTAACACAATCGTAAAAATGCCCCTGTGCCAACTTTTTTGCAATGTGTTACTGAAAAGAATGAAAACTTCGGTTTTCATTCTTTTCCTGCTTTGTGTGTCAACGGTTGCTAAGCCGAAGGGTAGACCTGTTCGAATCCACAGCCAAAACTCTTCCGGTCTCCTTATTTTCACGGACTTCGAAGGATCCAGTCTAGGTAGACCGCGTCCTTGGAGGATGCAGCCCAGGTTTTCGAGCAGAGCCATGCTGACTTCCCGCAATCTGTTCCGCGTCTGGTTGCCCGTGTTATTAACTGCGGAAAAGCACATATGGCTAATTTGCATACGCGAACAGGATTGGCTGGTTCAACTTGACAAAAAACAGAACATATTTGTGAATAAAAGTTTTGAATTTTAAATACTGGACATGTTGAGCTTAAAAACATTTTAGTGACCATTAGTGACAAAAAATATTTTATTTTTTAGACACAATTTAAGACCCCCTTTAAATTTTGCTTTTGAGGCTTTCAGGGGGTCTCATGGGTTAATCGGACCCCCCCGTATTTCGCACTCTGATCTTAGCCTTGTTCATTCTGGAGATCTGGGCCTGAGTTTGGGTCTGCATGGTGGTGTCCTCTTCCAGTGTGATGCCCCATGTAGTTTGATGGAAAAAGAGACTGTGCAGTGGTTTTTTACTGTTCCCAGCAGTAAAAAGCAACAACAAAAAAATCCCAAATTATTATTATGGTTTATGGCTCAACACTGGACTTTATCAACTTCGGTAAGCATAGTTGCTCACTGATAACTTTAAAATAAAAAAAAGAGGATATCAGTTGTAAAAAACAGCATTTTTTTTTTGTAAAGCAAGGTTTAAGCTTTATATTTAATGACATGATGATTAAACAAGCTTGTCAAGTTAATAAAAAATCTTGTTATTATTTTAAATTTTTTTTGGGGGGTTTTTCGTTAAACAAATCTATGTAAAAAATAAAAAAAAAATCTTGAATGCATCCCAGTACCGAGCTCAGGTGTGGGAGACACTCAGCTTTTTTTAAGACTACATTCGGTATGACTAGTTAACATGACATTGCTGTCTGTAACTAACTACATGCTTTAGTTGTCTGATAGAAAGGGAGGAGACAAGAAGAATATAAGAGCAGGCTCAGACAGCAATAGAGCTACTCAACAGCAGAACAAATCAGCAACTGATCACAACTCAGCTGGCTGTATAAGAGAAACATGGCCACCAATATTACTACTCCCGGTGAGTATTTTTATTATTGCACACACAGTTTTTTTCTGATCATGGGAAAAATAGCAAAACACAAAATAGAACAGAAAGTATGCTTTGAATGTTGTAATAGATGGATTTAATAATGTATTAACAAATCTGAAATAAAGTTAGTGCCACGACTCATGTGTTATTTGTTTTCATAAAACGTTTTCATTTATTTTTTTCAAACGGTCAAAGGTCACAGATAATAAGAGGTAAAACAATCCTCTATTTACTATGAGATACTTTAACCATCCCCTTTCAAGGGATTCATCAGTTCCACCTGGTTAACTGAAATTTCCCCTTAATGTGTTTAGGACCTTTAAGTCTATTCCAGACGTTTTGCAAATGTTTCACATACTCAGTAAGATAGAGCATTGTCCTAATAACTAAAAGAAAGCTACAATATTGATGCTTCATATAGGTTTCATATACATTAATATATCAAAATTGTGAGCAAGTTTCCTTCCCAGTAACTTAAAAAAACTGAAACGTCAAAATTCTACAAATATCCTCTTTGAACTGTCACATGAAATAGGGTAATAATACTTTGATTAGCAAGAAGAAATCGTGAAAGTAAAAAATAATATTCACACTTGCTAAAAAAAGTTTATTTTCTTTATTTAAAGGGTGCCTTCTCTGTTGGTTAGAATGGCCAGGTAAATAACAGACTTGGATAAGCCAGCTTCAAAAATGACATAAACAATAGAATTAATTACTTTTTTATAAAATAAATCTGTAAAGATAAGACCTTTATTTTCTAATGATGCTGGACAGAAACGGCTAGTTCCTCTTCTTTGTCTACAGACTATATATCAGTGGAGAATACTCTAAACATTTATATTATGTGAGTGAAGTACACAGATAATCTGTGCTATATTCATAAATCCTGGTTTACTTGTTCATCTTCTGGTACACCCTAACCATTCTCTTGAATGTATAAACCACATCAGTCATATACTTGTACAATATTTCTGAAAGTTTTCTGTGTGAATGTGACCTTTGAGTTCTATTGCATTTTTGTCATAAACAAACACACATTTTCCTGCATTTCACAATGTCCACTACTTGATTCATTGGTCCGGACTGAAAAGCATGAGTGAGAGGGCAGTCTATAGATTTGTGGTTTTGCTTTGACATATCACAAACAACCATCAGGGTTTGTGAAGGCAGGTCAACTAATGTTCAAGGAGGGCTCAGAAATGAAGAGATTAATGAAAAACATTGTTTAATAAAATAAGTAATAACTGGAACTTGCAGAACATGCAACATGAAGCTTGATGCAAGCATTTTACACATGGCTGGTTAATACTAGCCTGACGTAGTCCGACTCAATTCTAGTCAGAATGAGTCTGATACTGCTCCATAGAGCTGTGATTATGGGGCGTGTTTTGAACGAACCAGGAAAAAAAATGCCTCTGTACTCAATTGGATAGACCTACAACCAATAAGAGCAACGGAGTGCGTGACGTATGTTAAGCGATGCATAGTTGTTGTCCACAAAAATCAAAGCGTGCAGTTTCACGCCTAGAATAAGAAGATGAGACTTGATCGCGTTTCTCTGTTCCTCTTTTAAAATTAATTTGCTGTCGATATCTTCTAGAACAGACCTAATAGCAGAATCTACTCACCCAAACTCTCCAGCGGCAGCCAATATTGTTGTCACCCAAGCGCGCTTTGGTCACGTGGTTGATAACGTTACTCTTGATCATCTGTCCATCATCGTATAAAGCCCGCCCTGACAATTTGATTGGATCGCCTGACAGTGGGCGATAATACTCGCGCTACTATGGAGCAGAGCCAGACCGAACTTCCCCGAACTCAAACCTTGTGGGCGGGACTAAGTTCGGACTGGCACCCAGGCTAGGTTAATACTGGGAAAGATGAGAGCAAAGAAACCGGGTGAGGCAATCAGGGAGTAGATCAAAACAGCTGAGGAAGATCAAATTAATTCAATCATGTTAATTTACTGGGGAAAAAAACTGAGAAATAGACGTTTGATGCAATAGATCTCAAACAAATAACTAAAGATCACAAAAGAAAAAAAAACAATATGACAAAAATGACACTTATAATAGTAAAACTAGAAACTGCTTTATAACTCAAAAGTTGCTGCATTTCTATTGACTAACATATTCAGCAAATTGTAATTATTGAAAGGAATTAAAGCTACAGTGTGTAATTTTTAGCAACATCTAACGTCCAGACTGCAGACCGCAGCAACATGAACATCTCCCCCCCACCGCTTCTCCCCCCCAACAGTACGGCGAGCGTTACGGGACAAAATGTCTTCCACGACGTCCGCATCACCTACCTTCTCAAGTGATGAGGTTTGTTTACATAGATAATTTTACAGATAGTATTCTCAGGCATAATACTGCCATCTATTGTTCAGTACTGTCTCAGTTCATCTCTCTCAACTTGCTGTAGTTACTTTCGAGCGTAATGGGCGATCTCGCAATCGCTAGTTTGTTGGCTCTGCGCTGCCGTAGCACAAAGATGTCAGCCTCCATGGCTGCGAGACCCGCTCCTATGTAATTATAAATAACGAATTATAAGGCAACGCAAATATTAAGGTTAAGAGGCTGAGCTCGTAGATGATGATAAATAAAATTGTTATGTATAATATATTACATTTCTGACTGTATATCCCTGTAATTATTACACACTGTAGCTTTAATGGAAACACAACACGGTAGTTTTCAAAAAAGCACACACAAACGTGGTGGTTTTTGTTGTTTTGAAATTTATATATTTCACAAAATGCAATGAAAACACTTTCTAATCACCATCATGTGATCAACAAACACATGTGACTACTAGTAAAAAAAAGAAAACTGACAGGAAATAAGAGGAGGAGCATTGCATTGCATGTTTTCTGAGTTATTGCATGTTCGATAATCATTTTGATCAACCCTGGTCCAAATACAAGCAGGGATATTTCTCAGATAGTGTGCACAAAGAAGGAAACATCTTTAAGTATTAACAGAGTTTATTCCAGTCATGTTATCAAATTATTGACATAAGCACAAATTTCAGAGGAAGTCTTCACCTTTTTTCTTAGGCCAACTTTCTTCTTGACCGTAGCTGTGGGACCAGCAAAACAGCGCAGAACTACAAAATTTTTTCTAATATATGCAAAAATGTTATACCCACCTAGGAGGGGCCTCTTCCAAAGTCTCAAACTGCAGTTTCCTGCCTTTCTACCCCTGACCAAAGAACTGCCATTTAAGGGGATGCTCAACACTCTATGCTCATCATATGCCATCTGAGCCTTTAAGATTCGAATGACATTCTAGCTGACTTACATAGACAGTGAACAGACTTATAGTAGTTATTTAAAGAAGTTATTTAAAACAGAAAATAAAATAAAAATTAAATTAAAACAGCTTAAACCAACTTTGTATGACTATGGTATTATCAGTGTATTGACAAAGCTTACCGTACATTTGTAATGGAAACAAAGCAAATAAACAAAGAAATTAACTGACAGCTAACCATTGAAATAACAGAAAACAGCAAGGAATAAAAGAATACATCCAAACAATAGAAAATACCACAACCAGAAAAAAACACAAAGAAAACAACAACCAGCCCAAGGATTGGGACAACAGTAAAAACATAGGAAATAAAGGTCCCTCTCTTCTCTATGTGAGCAGAGTAAAAACAAGTACATAACATATTTGAGATGTTGCACAGAAAGAGTGTTGTTTGCTTCACACCAGTCTAATCTAATTAATTAGCCCCATGACAAATAATAATAACAAAAAGTTAGACATTTTAATTAATATATGAATTAATGAAAATCAGTTAACATGAAGATTAGCTGCTACTTTTACAATTTCAATCAATCAACCAGTATAAAGTATTTTTACTGGTGGCTGTTTTTGCTGCTGTCTCTATGTAACAACATTGCTACACAAACCTGTTGGGGCACATTTCTGTGTAAGGCAGAACCTCTCCATGATGTTTTGTTTATGGAAGAGATTCATATGTGGATGAAATTCCTTCCAAGTGGTTTCAAAACCATTTTGTGATTTTCAAAAACACTTCTCGACATATTCTTTTCATGCATTTAACAGTAAAAGGAGAATTTGAAAGGCAGTGAAAAGCAAGAGTTATTCAGCACTTCAGTTATATCAGACCGATCTGGGGTCCGTTTAAAAAGCAGGTTTACTGAAAACTCTAGGATTTCAGTAACAGGGAAACTGACTTTTCTGTTTCACAAAGAGAATTTATTCAACCTCTTTTCCAGTCATCAGAGTAACATTATTCCCAGAGCTTACCTGATCGGGGGCAGTTTTTGTTCATATTAACATGGATTTTTTCCGGTGTTCAAATACTTATTTGCAGCTGTTTCGTAAAAACAAATACGTAAAAATCATACATTGTGATTTCTGGATTTTTTTTTTAGACAATTGGTATTTACTCTGTAATGGAAGAATGAGGAGGAACCCCATGAGATGATGCTTAGGTCCTTTTCAACAGGTTCTATTCCTTATCTTCGTCTATGACAGGTGATTTCAAGACGTGCTGTTAAATGGTGCTATATAAATAAGCTGAATTGAATTTTACAGTTTTGTGTTTTTACTTTCTAAAAATCTGTCTCAGCTGCAAAAATGTAATTTAGAAATGATATTATTATAGTTCCAACTAATAATGTGATTTTGACCAGGAAGAATCTTATTTTAGTGATCTACAAATGTAAAACCAGTGAGGAGAGGACTTTTAATAAATGTAAAAGCAGCCTGCTATACCAGACTATATTTAAACGTAGGCATCAACTCAAGCAGCAATCTTCTCCTTCGCTATTTTCCTCTCTTATGCCGCTGCAGTGCTGTTGTCACATTCTCCATTTATTTCTTTCATTTCTGCATTAAAATCTGTAGTTTCAGTGGGGTGAAAAAGGCACTTCCTTTTGTCTTGCTGACTCATTGAATTGGGGCTCCACAAATGATGGTTTTTCATACCTGTTACATGTGTTTAACTCTGAGCTTACCTACTTAGAGTTGAATAAACTAAATCACAGCAGATTTTATGAATCTGAAAACTCAGTTTCCATCCTTGGGCGAGATAAATGAGCATGTCACGGAAACTGCGTTTTTAAACACATTTATCTCCTTATTGAAAATCATTAAGGGAACTGCAGTGAAAATGTGAACCCT
>NW_015151923.1:137593-138825 GCF_000732505.1 Cyprinodon variegatus
CCTTCCAGTGGTTGAAGGGTTAACAACGAGTGGTAAAATATTAGTTATGTATAATAGTAAAGGGTGACAGGCTTACTTTTGCTTGGCCTGTGTCGTATTCCTTAGGTCTCCAGTTGTCAAAGCGGCTGTTGATTATAGATGTTGGAACAATGAGCTGCAAGATGTTTTAATGTTAGATTAGACTGTAGGAATCAAAGCCACTTTGATGAAGCTGTGTATGTTGAAAGTGGTTCATTTTCACATTTACACAAAACATTTTTATGCACGAAAACCAAATGGTGATCTTGATCTAGATCAGCAAAACGTTTCTTTTTGTTTACCATTTTTTAATTATTATTATTCTCCAACAGCTTCCAAGAAACCAGAAGTCAGGATGGTTCTTATTGGAAAAACTGGAACTGGAAAGAGTGGAGCAGGAAACACCATATTAGGGAAAGAGCTTTTTGAATCTAAGCCCTCCATGTCTTCAGTAACAGCCACGTGTGAGAAGAAAGAAGGAAGTTGTTCTGATGGTCAGAAACTGGTTGTAATCGACACTCCAGGTCTGTTTTGTACTAAAAAACCAAACAGAGAAACACTGAGAGAGATTGCAAAATGCATCAGCATGGCTGCTCCTGGACCTCATGTGTTCCTGGTTATTGTCCAGGTGACGCGATTCACAAAAGAAGAGCAGGATACAGTTAAAATGATACAGTTATTTTTTGGAGAAGAAGCTTCCAAATACACCATGGTTTTATTCACTCATGGAGAGCTGCTGAGGAAGATGGGAGGAAGAGAAGCAATTCAGAATTTAATCGATGAGAATGAAGCTCTCTCTGACTTTATTGAACAGTGCCATGGACGATACCATGTTTTTGACAATGAAGAGAGTCCACTTCAAGTCAGAGAGCTGCTGGCGAAGATCAACGCGATGGTAACAGAAAATGGAGGAAGCTACTACACCAATGAAATGTTCGAAGAGGCAGAGGAAGCAAATAGAGAAGAAATGGAAAGACTTCTGGAGGAAGATCCAGAGATGAGCCCTGAAAATGCAAGAGAAAAAGCAGAGAAAGACAATTCATTCATTCGGGGCTATGTAGCAGCAGGAGCTGGTGGTGGAGCTGCTTTTGGAGCTGCTGTTGGAGCGCGTATTGGAGGGCCAGTGGGAGGTGCAGTGGGGGCTGTAGCAGGAGCTGCAGTTGGTGCTGCAGCATTTAAAAAGTATTGCATTGTACAGTAATTGCCAAGACTTC
>NW_015151923.1:141138-142466 GCF_000732505.1 Cyprinodon variegatus
TTCATGACACTCCATTTGTGTCAAAAATATGTTTGTGTGTTGTTTGTGATCAAATCTTTATATTCAGACCTTGTCCTTAAATGTTTAATGTTTATCCTCCTTTGTATTAAATTCATCTTAAGAGCTCCTTTATTGGTTAATCTTAACATAAATTATATGTTGTGGTTTACATAAACTTTTTATCTGTTGTATCAAAGACACTGATGAAGGGTAATTGTTGATTCAATTATTTTAAGACATTCATTACTCAAAATTTAGAGTGACTTTATAATCTACCAATAAACACAAACCTGGTAAATTATTCTTTGTTTGTACCTTTATTGTGAATTATCTTTAAATGTTCTCAGATGGCCCCATGACATCTGAAGCTCTGCCCTCTGCTGATGTAATTTTGTTATTTTCAGAATCAAAGCAAGAGGCTGACCTCAGAGTGGTGCAGGTGGGTCAGGAGAAAGTTGGGAAGAGCTCAGCAGGAAACACCATCCTGGGAAAAAGGGCGTTTGACTGTCATGTCAGCTCCATCCCTGTGACTCTGAGCTCTCAGAGGATGGAAGGAGAAGTTCTGGGCCGCAGAGTCTCTGTGGTGGACACCCCAGGGCTCTGCAGCTCCCGTCTTTCTGCAGAAGAGATCAAAAAAGAGCTGGAGGAAGCTGTCAAGCAGAGCTCTCCTGGTCCTCATGTTTTCCTCCTCATTCAGGCGGGCACAACATTCTGGGTCCTGAGTTCCTCAAACACACCATGATCCTGTTCACCTACGGAGATCGACTGAAAGACACTGATATAAACTTGGATCAGTTTGTTAGAGAGGATCAGAACCTGCAGAAGCTGCTGAAAAGCTGCAGTGGGATGTACCACGTTCTTAACAACAATGAGATGGAAAACAGGAGGCAGGTCCAGGATCTGCTGGATAAAATAGATCAGGTCTCAGGTGGAGGTAGAAAGTATTATGAGAAAGGTTCTCAGTCTGATGGAAGGTGGTTTGGAAATATTTGCTCATTTCTTCAACGATCCACCCTCTACATTTTTCTTTCTGTTAGAAGTTTGTTTGGAAACATGTGCCAATATCTTCAAAAAATATCCTTCCATAAAAATGTTTTTATTGTCTTAGTTATTTTATGGGGGGCTTACATGTTGGGATATGCAGATCAGATTTTCATGAATTACTTTATAGATGGTAGCAGGAACAAAACAGAAGTGTAGCATATCAATGACAAACATATTGATAACGGGTAAATTGTGACCACATCAGCTAAAGAGGTTTCAATTTATAGATCAACCACTTTGTTACTCTATCCCGTTTTATCACAACACATTTTGATTATTTCCAT
>NW_015151923.1:147933-149092 GCF_000732505.1 Cyprinodon variegatus
TCATCCCTTAAGTGTTAAAAATAAATAAACCTTACAGATTACCAAATATATGGGATGTAGTTTGGAAAAATGCAAATAAAGTACATAAAAGCTCTGAGTTAATTAACTAAAATGGCAGATTTGCAGAAAATATAAATAATTAATTCCTGAGGATATGACTCAAAGTGGCATATTTTCCTGAGAGAGTGAAATAATAATAATATATTTTTTTGCACATTTAAATCAAGTATGTTTAAAAGAGAATGAAACCTAATACGTACTTAATGGATTTAAATCTAGGATGATAGAAAACGAAAAAAAAAAACATCCTAACTTTCAGAATTAGGACTGAAATAGCACCTGACATGAAGTTATAAATGGTTGATAATGCTTTCTACTGGGTCTGGGACATAAAAGGCAAATAGGAGTTTTCACCTGAGAACCCCAAAAGACCCCCCCACAGTTTTAGGTAGAGGGTGTGCTTCAAAGTTTAACTTTGAGGGACGGCTGCAGAATACGCATTAAAATGTTCTCATTCTTAGGTCAGAGGTGAGAAGGTCTTCAGAGAGGTCTCCCTATTATACCAGGTTTGCTTACAGCAGAATAGTAACTGGTTTGCTGTTTATTGACTAGAGTTAAATTACCTGCGTATAAATAGACTGAAAAACAGCCATTTTACCGTTGACCCAATTACAGGAGGTTCGGTAAAGATAGGCTAAGGGTTCCAGGAATCTGCCTAAAAATAAATTAAGCTGATTGAATTTGCTTTTAAATGGTTGACAATTCATTAAGAAGTAAATGTATCTTAAGCTGATCTGAAATAATATAAAAATTTATTTAACATAAGTTTTTGTTAATTAACACATCAGTAGTCCACCTGATGTGTTGAAGACCAGCTGTTTTGCAGACAACGTTCAAAATGTCCTCTATAAGGGACCAACATCAGCAGAAAGACGAAGACACCCACCTGAAGATGTCTGACATCAGCTTTGACTTTTTGGTTATTTTATTATACAACATGAATAAGAAGGGAAATGTGTTGTGATGTGTTGTATTTTAATGAAAGGTGATTTTTTTTTTTTAGTATCTCAGTGTTTGATACTAGTTTCTTACAAAAGAAAGTCCAAGTGTTAGATTAGCACCTGATGGCTGATGGTCAGTATTGGCAGAGATTTCTGGA
>NW_015151924.1:0-1627 GCF_000732505.1 Cyprinodon variegatus
TAAATATTAGTGCGCATGCCCAACATTTCATTGCCTGTTTTCGCCTATTTTTGCTTTGGCACCACAGCGCCACTTACAGGCCTGGCATACATTTTGCAGCGTTTTCATGCATTCGTGTGGACGATCACATTTATTTTACGTCTCCGTCTTTACGACAAACGTTCTGGAAAATATTAGCATTTCGTATTCGTTTTGACTTCGTGTGGACGGGGCCTGAAACTCAGGAGAAATGTGTTGCAAAAGGTCAGTTTTGCAGCAGTTTGGTTCTTAAAGGATCTGCCTTATCCGTGATGGTTCTGGAGATCTGGTTCCCTGGGGCCCGCATCTCCACTGTGGGCCACAGTGGGCCCCAGCTTTGAGCGCAGGAGCAGAAGGGAGCAAAAGAGAGAAGAGGCAGAATCCTGTGTGCTCTGTGGTTTTCTCTATCCTCACAGGGAGGGGGGTAGGTTTTCACACCTCTGTGGCTTCCATGTGACTGCTTGTGACTGCTTTGGCTGAAAAAGGGGGGGCTGCAGAAGTCCCCCAGCTGTTATTCACCAAAGCTGCATTTTCTCTGGTCATCCTATCAGGATGAAATATGGACACTGGTTCCCACTGTCCAAAAAGTATGATCATGGCATACGGCACAACATTTCCATTGATTTAGCTTGTAAAGCGGGGAAAATGGCTCGAGGCTTACCGCACCGTGACATCACTGCTGGAAGATGGCAGGAGGGAGGGGCTACTATATTTGGGCTAAAATGGCCGCTCCCAGACTCTGTGATCGCAATGAAAATGATTATTTTTATTATTCTTTTACTGATTAACTCTAAATTTATTAAACGACAGCAAGCCTTTGTAGTTTTAGGTATAAATATTGATCCATCGATCAATCCTTGCTGACTGGACTTCTTCCTTAAACTGGAGGTTTTTTTAAACACTTGATTCAGCAGTTTTTCTAGGAATGTTGAAGCATCATTCAGTTACGCTTTCATTTCTCTGAAACAGTTAAAGCTCACATCCAGTTTCATTCTGAATCGCCTGTTCAGCTTCACTTTTCCTTTGAAACCGTTTTGGCTCTGCTACTTGGTCAGTAGCACGGGGTAATCAGCAGATAGAGATTCTGGACGTTCTTTCAGTTCAGAACATAGTTTAACATAAAAGTTCATGTTTTCTGTGATCGTAGAAAACCTTGTTCAGACATTCATTAACCTATAAATTGCAAAGAGCAGCAGGATGAAAAGTTTTTACATTTCTCTGGTTCTGATGGTGACAGAATTTGGGTAAAGCTTTGAGGATCCAGAGTCTCTGACCCGCTTCTTTGATGAGGCGATCCTTTAAATATCCTGAATGTGATAAAACCAGCAATTAAAACTGCAGAAACTACGGTAACCATGGTAGCAGTGTAGCATCTTCTTCCAGCTCCATCCCTGCTCCCAGTTCTCCCATCATCCTCCTCCTCCTCTGGCTGTTTGAAGCTGTCCATCACGCCGTCCCGTGTCTCAGCTGCAGAGAACAGAACCGAGTGGTCGGATCAGAACCCCTCAGACAGAACCAGAACCCCCCAGAGCCCCACACCCACTTGCAGGGGTGACCTTCAGCCTGATGGCGTGGCTGATCTCAGAGCTCTCCACCACCAGGTCGCACT
>NW_015151924.1:2480-3956 GCF_000732505.1 Cyprinodon variegatus
GTTAGCCCTGGCCGCTGCAGACGGGCTGAAGTTAGCCCCGGGCGCTGCAGACGGACTGAAGTTAGCCCCGGGCGCTGCAGACGGGCTAACGTTAGCCCTGGCCGCGGCAGACGGGCTGAAGTTAGCCCTGGCCTCTGCAGACGGGCTGAAGTTAGCCCTGGCCGCTGAAGACGGGCTGAAGTTAGCCCTGGCCGCTGCAGACGGGCTAACGTTAGCCCTGGCAGCTGCAGACTGGCTAACATTAGCCCTGGCTGCTGCATGAGAAATATTTTATAGATCATTTAGTAACAGAAGCAGTTTGACACTCATGTTTTATTATACCTGTAGAATGTTCACTGGTTACTGAGTTTTATGAAGCTAACTGGTTTAATGAGACCAAATGGTCCATTGGTCATGGCCAGAAATAAAACTTTGAAAAAGCTTTTAATCGAATTCTGTTCTTTTTATTTTCAAATGTTTTTAGATCTTATATTTTTTCTTTTTTTTATGTTTCGTTTCATTTGTTTTTTTCTGTTTTAAGTGGTTTATTTCGATTAATCTCATTCTTCTCTAACCATCCCATTCTCATCATTTCTGGGGGCGGGGCTTCCTTTGGAGAGAGGAGCAAAGAGGCATATCTGTTGGTTTGCCGAATGATTCTGATTGGCTAAGAGATGAGAAGTGGAAAATGCAATTTGAAAAAAAAGAAACAGAGATAAAGAAAGTGAATATTTGAAAGTATAAAATGTGTAAAAAATGTGAAAAAAAGTTGAAAAATTAAAATAAATACAGCAAATTTACTCTTAATACTTTTTTTAATTAAGTTTTTCAAAGTTTTTTTTTCCTCTGTGTCATTTTTTTCACATATTTCCAAAAGTGTTTGCTTGTTTTTTCTGATTTATTTCATTTTCAGCATTAAAGGAAGAAGCTTCTCTAGGCAATCAGTGCCTGTCAGCTGTCAGGTGACCCGACCCGGATAGAACCATCGGTTAAAGTCCAGAACCAGCGCTTCCATTTATTGGTTCCGCCTCGGCGCAGCACTCTTATCGATCTTCTGAGGTTCTGCTCAGGTCCGTTTCTGGACCAATTAAGCAGCACGGCCATCGGACCTGCTTCTGGTACCTTTGCGGTTCGTTCCGGGTCCTGCTGTACGATTCGACATCTGCACAGAGCTGTCAGCAGGAGGAAGGCTCTAAAGGTTCTGCTAGAATCCCAGTAGACCAGAACCAGCAGGTGGACTGCTTCTTTAAACCATCACTGACTGTGGGAACGTCAATCTGGACCAACAGCCCAGATTCTGGTCCCTAGACTCTGAGAGCTTCATTTCCAAACTCTGGACCTGTGCTGTGGGTCTGGTTCTGGTCTGGTTCAGAGGGCATTTAGGGTCCATATCATGGTAGATCTGGAAGCTCTAACTCTAGCTGTGATTCACTCTATTCTGAACTCTGCTGCTTCTACACAGCAGGAAACAGCAGTGACTGTTTGACACCTTTAGTC
>NW_015151924.1:6696-8045 GCF_000732505.1 Cyprinodon variegatus
ACCCTCCAGGACCCTGCTGAGGGTGTAGAGCTGGTCCAGCGTTCCACGACCAGGACGGAAACCACACTGCTCTTCCTGAATCCGAGGTTCAACTATCCAACAGACCCTCCTCTCCAGCACCCCCGAATAGACCTTGCCGGGGAGGCTTAAGAGTGTGACTCCCCTGTAATTGAAGCACACCCTCCGGTCCCCCTTTTTTTTTCTAAAATGTCTCAAAATCGAAACTCAAAGATTTTCAGAATTCTATGCAGATTTTTTTCAAAACGAAAACTTTAATCTTTCTACGGCGGCGTGTTAGGACCAGAATAAAGAGACACAGGTTGTAATTAAGGCTGAAAGCATTAATTGGATTAATGGATTATTGAAATAATCGATTAATGGTTTACTGGAGTATAGAGACTGTATAACGTACCTTTAGCTGATGGAGGGATCCATTTAAAGCAGGAACTTTACAAAGATTGTAAAAATATGCCAGAAGATCTGCATTTAAGATAAAAAAAAAAAACACTTTTTCATCTGTTAATCTGCTCTATCCAGAACTTCTCAAGTGGAAAAGTTTTAGTTTCACCAACCGTAGTTTAATTTAGTAAAAGATCTTCTTTAAGGAACATTTGTCTAACCGATCATTAATCCACTGGAAAAAATCGACATCTAGATAAGTCATTTTTACTTAAAATAAGTGCATTTGTTCTTGGATTGAGGAGGTAAAAGAGACATTTTGCCAATGGAACAAGACACAATTGCATTGTCTTATTTCAAGTGCATTTTATCTAAATATCTCATATTAAGAGTAAAAATACTAATTCCATTGCCAAATAATGTCATTTATCTACTCAAATTAAGGGTAAATAAACTTAATATAAGAAACTTTTACTTATTTCTACATTGTTTTTCCAGTGTAGATAAAAATAACTTTCATCAATTTGCAAAATAATAGTTAGTAGCAGCCCTAGTTTTAATATTATGAGTCGGCTATAAAACAGTAGAACGACCAGAATAGAGACATTATAACATAAAGTCGTAATATAACGAGATTAAAGTCACTATTATATGATGGGAACTCTTGCTCTGTTGTTGCTGAGAATCTTATGAAGTAATTATTTCATATCAGTTTAATAAATAAGGAAATATTAACCTTTGATCCAATCAGCATCAAATTATTATTATTTTTACACACAGAGCTCAGATTGCTGTTTGACTGTGAAGGCAACACTGATGGTATGACGCTTTATTCTGTCATGACTGAAACAGTGGGACTCGATTGTTGTAATGTTACGATAATAAAGTCATAATTTTATCACTTTTTTCTTAGTTATTTCTCCTAGTCTGGCCCTAAAACTCTGCCTGCC
>NW_015151924.1:10452-12607 GCF_000732505.1 Cyprinodon variegatus
AGCGACTAAAGCGCTAAGTTAGCAACACTGCTCTTTGCATGGTTTGTTTTCAAATGGTTTGCTGCTCAGCGTTCTGATGGCATTTTAACAAAAACATAATTAATATGAATAAAAAAGGAATAGTTGTATTAACCATGCATGCATGAAGAGTTTTATAGAGCCTCCAGGGACTTGGGGCCCCTAGGAACCCCCACCCGTTTAGGGAACCTGTGCAACAATAAGACAGCATGCAGTGAAAACATGCATGAAGGAGTCAGACACCTCCATGTAATCATCTTTCTGTTCTGATCCTGCAGGAGATCAGCAGGAGAGACGGGTCCCTACCTGGACGTGTCCCCTACAAGTCCCCGGGGACACTGCAACAAACGCTCCATTTTCAGCAGTTTTTTATTGAGATGAGTGAGCCCTGCACTGAAAAGCAGAAAGCAGGAGAAAGATTATAGAAGCAGAGAGCTGCAGCTCTGAGGGAGCAGCCTGAAAGTGAAAGTAAAACCACATGCAGGCTATTTCTAAGCTCTGTAACTTCCACCCATCATTAATTTATTCCTGTTTGAACGGAAACCAATGATAAAGAAACAACATTTTCTTTTCAAACTTTGTGCAGTACGTATTAAACTAATAATAATACAGTAAAAGTTGTAGATAAATGAGCGTTTGTCATCTATGTGAGCACATATAACTAAAGTCTTTATCCTAAATGCACGGCTGGGCTCCGTGGTGAGCAGGTAGGGTTATGAGTTTTGCAGACCTGTAGCGTCTGCTGTGAAGTGGTTGGATGTCTTCATGCAGAGTTTCCGCTGCTGCTGAGTGCTGGTTCCGATCTGAGAGTCCACAGACAGACAGACAGACAGACAGACAGACAGACAGACAGACAGACAGACAGACAGACGCACACAGCAACAAAAGCTGGTATGAATCTAACGCAGGGAAAATATCACACATTCATCAGGGGTTTGAGAGCCTTATCACTGCTAGAGTCTCTCAGTGATTCTATGCATTGTTCCAGATCTTTATAATAAAGAAAGCAGTGGCGTGCACACACGTTTTAGCGGACGGGTGCTCGGGTTGGAAAAAGGGCCCCTTATACGTCGCATGGAGCCGCTGATACTGACGACCTTCTGCAATCCATCGGTAGAAACACCACACTGGTGTTAATTAAATAAAGAACAATTTCAAATCCACCAATATATAAACAAAGCTGGAAAACAACAGACTAGATGGAGATTTTTCTTCTGGTTTAAATGTAACTGCTATGATCAAGTCTTTAAATGTGTGATAATCCAATTTCTTTAATGTTTTTTTCTTCTTCTGGAGACGTAATGAAATGTTCATGTTTCCATCCCCTGGATTGAGTTTATCGAGTTGAACTCATAAATATCTTCTGGTCTAATGCGAAGCCCAGGATTCCAGAATATCTTTAAAATTATTTTCTCTTAATCTGAGTGGGTTTACATGACTATTTGCAGATGAACTAACATTTACATTTAAAATATGAAAAAGCAACAACTCTACTATCTTATTTTAAGTGCATAATATGTAATAATCTTATTTTAAGGTAATAAAGTTACGAATTGTAATCATTTGGCCTTATGTTTGCTTTTATATGAAATGTTTAACAGACTAAATGTAACGTGTGTGCTGTGGTTGGCCAGTTCTACTGGATTAACTTTGTTTTAGTCTTTTCCTGCTTCACAAAGGAAGGCAGCAGCTAACAAAGCCATGATGGTAATTATTTTACATCCAGGTAGTCTGCAGTTCTTCATATATACACACACATCAATTTCAGACAGATGGAATCTGTATCAGCCGATACTGCACAGCCAGGTATCAGGGCCAAAAAATGGCTTCGGCGCAACACTATTTATTAACAGTAATGGCAATAATATTGCCCTTTCAACATTATGCAGGCTGTGAGACTACGAGTAGCCTGAGCAAAATAAATCAAATCAAAGAAGTTTCCTATCATGAATATGGAGCTGATCCCAGTGGAAAATTAGTCCCTAACTCTGTAAGGGCAGCTATAGCCATGCTAACTATAGCCATGCTAACTATAGCCATGCTAACTATGAAGGGACAGTGATAGCCATGCTAACTATGTAGGGGCAGTGATAGCCATGCTAACTATAGCCATGCTAACTATGTAGGGGCAGTGATA
>NW_015151924.1:13907-15069 GCF_000732505.1 Cyprinodon variegatus
CTGTGCTGCTCTGAGCACTGCTCAACCGGAACTGAAAGGTGAGGGGAAGAAACTGCGGTTAGTTCAGGCTCAGTGGGAAATTAGATCCTTGGGCTTGAAGAGGAGGAATAGGTTGCACTCAGGTTTCCAACAAAAGGTGTCCTTTATAGAATCCACTCTGTGTGGGATGTTCCAGTTATTGTCTTGTTTGATGGAGGGCGGACAGGGTTTACTCAGACTGCGGTTGTTCCTTGGTGAACGGAGAAGCTGACTGCCACTCAGATTTCCTGCTGCACTTGAATGGGTCGTTGTGGAGATGAATCCCTTTCTCAGTGTGAAGCTAAACAATCTCTTGGGGAAACTGGGTCCAAACCTCCTGTTTGTAACCCCAGCTCAGCTCGAAGCTCAGTTGATCCTTCCAGGGAGAGAAGGTCCGAAAAAATCCAGTTTGCAGGATGACTTCCTGCTGAGAGGCAAAGACAAAAACAATGTTAAAACTCAGGAAGACAAAAACTCAGTTTGACTCAGCAAAACTCAGCTTGGCTAGAGAATCCCAAACTGGTAAACACTCCGCCCCAAGGTAGTGGCAGTCAGCAGCTTAAGAACACTCCACAGGTAATGAGACAACGAACTGCAGGTGTGCAGGGAGGTCCAATTAGGATGGGGCACCACCTGGTGGAGGAAAAAAGGAAACACAGAAACAACCCACAAAAACTGGATTCCTGACACTGGCCCCCTGGTACATTAGGCCTAGATCCACCACTGTTCCTCCCCTTCACTAGACGTGGATATACTTTAGTATATTGTGCTGTAAAATTAGTCCTATTTTTGTTTTTTTTACTCAAGGATTGAACCTCTGCCGTTTCCCAGGATGCACTGCTTTGAGTGGTAACTAGGTGACTGCCAGGGAGTAACCAGAGAAACTTATGGGACTGATCCAATCAGCTCTCTGATCAACCAGTCGCCTGGAACGCTGGTTGATCAGAGCATCGCTTTGGACAGATACGCTGCACAGGTTTCACCAGCAACCTCCTCCTCACACCCCGCTCTCTGTTGTTGTTCCTGTGCAATCGCAGTAGTTCTAATCCGCACATGATGCATGATTTCCTCTAAAATCCGGGATAATTGATCCGACTCGCGGGCATCCGCAACTATCGATATCAGGGAGACTCCTGGAACTTCC
>NW_015151924.1:17044-20853 GCF_000732505.1 Cyprinodon variegatus
TGGCGGCAGTCACGTTATTTCTGCAGCCTTTCTGTGGCGGCAGTCACGTTATTTCTGCAGCCTTTCTGTGGCGGCAGTCACGTTATTTCTGCAGCCTTTCTGTGGCGGCAGTCACATTATTTTTGCAGCCTTTCTGAGAAATAAGCTGGGATTCTGGTTCTAAGTGTGTAAAAGCAGTCACGATGCTTCTGATTTGACCAAACATTGATGAAAATCAACGTTAAGTTCTTCCAAAAGTGTTTCCAGCAACTCTGCAAAGCCACTTTGACCACGTCCACATTGTTCCAACAAAGTTGCTTCTCTGAGGTTCTGGTTGGGTTTGCTGCTTCTGAGCGTCGTTCTGAGGCAGGACGTGACCAAAAGCAAAACACCGGAGAGGAGAACGAGACTCGGACAATGACTGACCTGCTGCTTCTGAACCATCTTCACCTTCTGGTTTAACATCTATATTTCTAACTCTGTAGAAACCAGCAGGTTGTGTTTGGATCCCAGTTGATCCGTGGCGTTTTTGAGGGATAATCAGATTCTGAAAGGTTGTTTTTTGGTAAAGCCGAGCAGCGGCGGCAGCTGTAAAGTGTTTGTGTGTCTGTGCACTGAACGCCCTGCTGGTCATCATGGCGGGGCGATATGGTTTCATGCTGAAAGGACAGGGCAGTCCTCGGACTGCGTAGACGCAGGCTTGCTGATCTAGACTTTCCATGAAGGTTGTGGGTCTCCTCTCAGCGTTAAATAATGAAACTTTATCCCAGTTTGAAGCAAAGACCTGGTTCTTCTTTTCTTGTGGAATTAAACTCTTGGTTTTGGAGCCGTCTAAGTTCCAGAAACTGAAGGCGGAGAAGTTCTGGCCTGTTAACCCTGCAGGAATCTGAGGAACCTTCATGTTTCTGAATTTGTTAAACACCAGCTCTGGTTTGGGTGCATCCGCATTGATCTTCTGCCTTGCGCCCAGGTCCTTCGCTAAGTCCAACATTTTAATCTTAATTCGTCTGTCCTTCGTAGGGTCGTACAGCAAAGCCTGCAGGACGGACGTGGCGCCGGGAGTTTTTAGCAATTTCACGTAGAAGTAACAGGCCGCAGGGCTGGAGGCCACTTTGAGTTGCTGCGACAGGCAGCGTAGAAAAAAGGACTGCATGATGGATAATCTGTCGCTTAATCTGAACACCAACAATGATTTTAGATCAGAGATTATTGTTCAAATCTTCACTGAAACCAGCCAAACCTCCCAGAGGTCTATCCACTGTGAAGACTCAGCTGGTCTAATTTCAAATATAGAACACACATCAAAGGAGATGACGTCACATTCTACTGCGTCACATTCGAGGGCAGCTGTGTGGGCGGGTGGTGTTACCTGGCAACGTCAACAAGGGCGGGAATTCTGAGAGACGGTCACGTGACAGCCGCGCTGCCGCTTTATCGCGCGGGGCGCACCGCAGAGAGCGGGCAGGTGAACGGATGCGCGCGCATCTTCCTGCTCTACCTGAGAGCGCCGCAGGCTGGTTTCCTTTCACAATAAAAGCACTTTGATCTGCGCTGCTGTTCTCTCTAACTCCAGCAAACTGCTGCTTTCTGCAGGAGCTCCTGACTCCATGTTTCCCTCAGAAATATCCAGAAATAATTAATATTCCAACCCAGACTCTGATGCTTGAAGCTCTGCAGGTGTTTGATGAATTCTGGGATTTTGCAGCAAATATTCTCCTTTTATCTGGACCTGTTGGTAACAGGCTTAAGGAGGCAGTTTGCCTCTTTTAATATATTAATGTACCCTTGATTCTAAAAAAAAAAAAAAAAAATGTAGGCCTATTTATAAAGAAACTTTCAACCAAACAATCCGTCATCAACCGTCTGTGTCAAATGATGCACGGTCCTTTTCACATTCATTGTTGAATTGTTTTTTTTTATTTTTATTTCTAATTTAGTCACAAAATAAACATTTTTAGATCGTTTTTTTTCCCTAATGAAAAATGCATTATTCATATACCTACAAAAATTACATTGATACCAACAAAAAATAATAACTTGCAATATCTATGTACAACAATAACAGATCCAAAATGCTCCCATAACTGACATCCAGCAGTTTAGCTGCTCTCAGTGAAGCAGGCATCTTTAAGAAGGGATATTAGTGGAGTTCTTCCTCCTCTGGGACCCATTCAATGACTTCACATCTTCTCCAGGTAAATATTCAGATCATCTTCTGATATTCAGTCTGTAGCAGATCAACACATTTAAAATGTTCTTCAACATAAAGTTCCTTATGATAAAGACATGATTAGCTGTTAATAACTTATTTTATTACATTTGAAACTTCTATTCAGTCAGATTTTAAATTTTTGCCTAAATCAAAATGTAAAAAAAAATTACTACATTGAATTAAACTTATGAAAGATGTTTTTAATGGTTTGTAAGATAGATTGGTGTCAACTTTGTGACTTCAGTGTCACTAAAAACTGCTGCATGTTCTGCTTTAAATCTTCGTTTCAGAGACATGTTCAGGTGTGCCAGAAAAATCATAGAAATCATTCAATATTTGATTATTACACCGATTGAGCAAATAAATATATGTGCATGTTTATCAATATATCCATATATAGTGTTGTGATACATTAATATATTTATTGCCCAGCCCAATGGGGTGGTAAATATCTTATTTAAGCAGATATTACTCGGACGGTCATATATTGTTGTGTGTTAGAACAACAAATGGAAGTGTGAATCAAGCTCTAATCATAGTCAAACAGTTAATTCTGCACATACCGTACATGGAATAAATTTACCTCAATGTCCGTTAAAATATAAGAACATATTAACAAAATTAAATTAGCTCCAAGTCAACACTTGACTAGTTAAACTCAGCTAAACTAAACTAAGCATCTCCCCCGAATGATGGTCAACACTTGACTGATGGTTTTATTGTTTATTAGAGTCTCAGCGTTGTCAACAATAATCCTTTTAACCGACCAACGTTAGAGCTAGGCACAGAAGAAAAAAATGTATTACGGTACTGGCTGATACTACGTAAAATTAGAACGTTATACGTAAGCTACGGAGACTTAATAACGAACAGAAAAAAGTTCTTCACAAGCATTTCAAAACACATGAACACACATTAAACATGTCTTATCAAATAAGCTCTAACCTTGTGCCACTTTGGAGGGTGCGAGTCCTTCAAATAAGACGTAATATTTTAACCATCTTTCCTTCTTTTTCTACGTTTCCATCTCAGCCTCTTCTTCTCCGTATCTCGCTGTGGCCACTAACTAAAAACCCGGTCACGTACTTTCAAAATAAAGTCCCTTAAAATAAGGTAAAATGTAAAGCCATGTAAATTTACAAAAATAAAAACTTATAATAATTTCACATTTTAATATGTCTTGTAACTAAATTGGAAATCGGGTCATTTACACCAAAATCAATAAGATGATGCAGTGAGATCACAGTTTAGAATGAATTTGTGTTTGAAAACCCAATTATTTTTGGATCTGATCAAATGAGTTTTCACCAATTTAGAGCAATTGGAATGTTTTCAAACCAATTCACAACCCAAATGGAAAGGCATAGCTCTGTGGCAGGTGTCCTGTAGAGCAATTTGGAGGGAGAGGGGGGTGCAGAGCAGAGAAGCGAGGTCTCACAGCAGCTTTATAAGCAAGATGTTACGTCCACACAAGACACAACATATTCAAGGACACGAGACAAAAGAAGATGAGGGTTCAATCAGTTTTTATTTTCAACTTCTCCACTTTTCTGATCTTCCTAAAAAGGGAAAAGGAAAAAGATGGTCAGTTGGCCCTCAAATCCTGTGTCCCATAAAA
>NW_015151924.1:22498-24909 GCF_000732505.1 Cyprinodon variegatus
ATGGATGGACACATCTAAACTGATTTCAGAGATGGAATACAGCCTCCCCATGATGGGTATGTCTGTGTGGTCATGTTTTTGTTACGTTGTAGGGGACGATTTCCCAGGAATATGCTACATTTTGTGGAATTATAGGTACTTGTGGAGACCAATAACAGGTCCTCATGAGGAAAGGGAATCTTCTTGTGGTGTGGGTTAGGTTTAGGCATAAGGTGTGAATCAAGCTAAGGTTAGGTTTAGGGTTAAGTATGTGTTGGTAATGGTTAGGGTGAGGGTAAGGGTCTGGGCTAGGCTATAGAAATGAGTGGAAAACAATTTCAGTTAATGGAAAGTCCCCACAAGGATGAAATGACACAACATGGTTGTGTGCACTTTGCATTGTCTTTTTACTGAATTGTGCTATACAAATAAATTAGCCTTGCCTTGTGTGTGTGTGTGTGTGTGTGTGTGTGTGTGTGTGTGTGTGTGTGTGTGTGTGTGTGTGTGTGTGTGTGTGTGTGGGTGGGGGAGTGCTGTTGTTTTTAATAGATTGTCCATTTGGGCCCATTTTCAGGAAATATGTTGTGGGGACCGGCTGCTCCTTGCGGGGCCTACTATATGATCTTGGAATGGTTAGTTTTAGGGTTTCATGCTAAGGCTGTAGAAATGAATGGAAGTCAATGGATGCGCCTGCAAAGTCAGTGTGTGTCTATCAATGTATGTGTGTGTACCTGTAGTAGCAGTTTTATTGTCTTATATCAGAAATCAGAATCAGAATATATCCTACAACATGGCCCTATACTTACTTAGCAACAAAACAGTACATCTTGAAGTTCAAGTATGAGTCTTAGCAATAATAAAATCTCTAATGCTGTAGAATATAAATATCTGGCTGGCTTGCCAAACATGGAAGCAGTTGTACTGCGTTATGTAGTCCTGTTTCTGACCTTATGCCCACTTAGCAACACAGAGAATGCAACATGTAAACAGGGAGTCTACAGGCTGGAAGTCACGTACAAGTCTTGGCAAAAACAAGGTCTTTAAGGCCCACTCGCATGCAATCGGGTCACAGGACAAGAACTTTCAGGAAGTTCTTCAGAGCGTCCAGTCGTGCGCGTGCATCCACACAGTGCATTGTGGAGCCTATAAAAGGCCGCCAACAATGGATTGAAGGTGGGGGAAAATTACAGATGTGAGGACATAGCGCTGAATGTATGAAGTGTTTAAGACAGCTGTATGAATTCGGTTTTTTGAATAAATATTCCCCCCTCCGGATGACGATTTGTGAATCGAGGCCTTCTTTCTGTCATAAGAGGATTCTACCAATGAGCTTCCACATACCTACAGCGGGTGAAATAAGTTTTGAACATGGCACCAATTTTCTCAGCAAATATATTTCTAGATGTGCTATCGATATGACATTTTCACAAGATGTCGGTAACAACTAAAATTAATTACTTGAACAACTTGTAAGGCTAGCCATTATTTTATGTATTATCAAATTATCTGAAGTTTCATTTTTCAGAGAAAACTTGGTCAGTTATACATGTACTAATGCTAATTTAGACTTTTAGAAAGTTCCAGATCAAACTCAGTTTAGGGTTATACACACTTGCAACATTCTACAAGTTTTTCTATTTGTAGATAAAACAAAAGTTTGGTTGTATCTCTTAAAGAAAGGGTGTTTTATCTTCCTCTAAGTTTCATGGGTTTTCTTGCTCTTTGCCTTTGGAAGTTGAGGTTCTTGTTTCTGTGACTGTCAGCTGGGGTTTGTCACTGTTCTTTATGCAACAACAAATAAATAACAAAAGCTTGTCTGAACATTTTTTCTTTAGAAAAATGTAAAGAACTATGTTTGTCAGAGGGCTTACCTGAATTAACATGCAAGAATAATAAAGACAGGATAATGCCAGTCGGCTGGCCTTATAGGTATTGGAAAAAACTAAAAATAAACGAACAAACACAAGAGGCAAAAACATTACGATATAAATTAAAACCACCACAACCAAAACGCCAACAATCCGTCTCTTTTCAGCAGCTGGTACGGCCTGAGCTCTGGACAGAGCTCTGAAGGTCCCAACAAGGGAGAATATCATGAAAGGGAGGGAAAGGAGCACATAGCTTCCAGGTAAACTTATAAAGCCCAATAATATAGAAAGTATCCAGCAGACCACAGAGACTGAGACAGAGATCTTAGTTAGTTCACTGAGTCGGTACCACAGCGGGTGGGCGATCATCAGATACCTGTCACACAAAAAACACATGTAAACAGTCTATACAGGGCAAAACGAACTATTTCTGTCCAGGCTTATTTTATTATATAATACATTGTTCTTTAAAAATACTATACTGCAGAGATTACCTTTCTAGAGCAATTAGGGTCATGAAAAAAACACTGGCTGCAACAAAACCCTTGTAAAAAATAATGAGGT
>NW_015151924.1:26425-28962 GCF_000732505.1 Cyprinodon variegatus
TTCAATCTCTAACGTTCTGCTCTCTCTGCTTTTTCTCATAGTAGCTTCATCTGGTGATTTCTTGCAAGAAAAGGTTCAAATTTATTTTCCTTCTTTAGATGGAGAGATGAAGCTCTGACTGAGGCAAGTCCAGCACACACATTTATACTGTACAAATCCCAGAACACTCTCCCTTGAGACCATCCCACCACTGCATAAAGAGCTGTCTCACACGCAAACACTTGGAGGAAAACAACTTCAGTTCATCAAGGACCTTCCCTGTTAGGTTAATAAATATTTTACTGGCCAAATAAACATTTTACAACTGTTTTCTGTTCACGACCCGAGGGAGCCTTAAGCACCTTAGAGGGCATGTTTGCTATATTTCACCATAGTCCAGAGTGAGGAGCCAACTGCTCTCTGTCATCTCTACTTTAAACATTCCAGCAGAAAACTAAACATCAACATCAAGCTTGAATACATGGGAAGTACATAACCAGACCCAAACGTCTGCCACCATACGCACCTGAGAATAAAGACTGTAGGTGGCCATCAGGGACAAAGGAATATAGATGTAGATGACAATCATTGTTAGGAAATCTCCCTCTTCATGTTCAAGCCAGCAGATCAAGTTTTTATTAACACCTATTGGCCCACAAGTGGAAGGACCACTTTGACTGTCGTTACAACTCATATTACTGCTGAGATTAGAGCTCGGCTCCACGGTGGTTCTGTTATTATCCATCTTCAAAGTGGAACCTGTTTGAGAGATTTAGGGAAGAGCAAACAGATTTTTATCATAGAGAAATGCAGCAGAACGTGCAGCTTTTCTTATGCAAATACAATTTGTGGATTTAAAGAAAACGCGTAGTAAAAATAGAACTGCAGGTTTTTCTCATTTTCCTAACAGGAAAATGCTGATCCACTGATAATCAGCCTGCTTTTGTAAACTCTCACAAAAAAAAACAAATTCTTTAATTCTACAATATTTTAATTTACTTGCTCATGAGAAAAAATAAATGACTGCAATAAATGTTTTCATGTATGGATTGTAGAACCATTATATTTGGGCTCTTTTAACTGTTAAAGTTGGCAAAAATGTCTGATTAATAATTTAGTGTAGTTTTATTTTGTTCTTCAGACCAAACTTAAAAAGCTGCATTAGTCTCAATACATTACACTGGATGCCATTTTTAATTATGGACACTGACCAAAAGGGTTGAAGTCGGGCGTACACTGTACGATTTTTTTCCCCAATCACTGGAACATCCCACACAGACTGGATTNTTTTAATTATGGACACTGACCAAAAGGGTTGAAGTCGGGCGTACACTGTACGATTTTTTTCCCCAATCACTGGAACATCCCACACAGACTGGATTTAATTAAGGACAACTTTTTCTGGAAACTTCCGCTTCAGCAGTGTTTCAGAGCAGCACTGGACTAATCTCTCAATACCAAATAAACCTGTTAAACTTTTCCCTGGTCTCTCTGTTTGGTCTTCTGCATTTGGGTCTGATCTTTAATTAAATCATGACTCAAGGTTTCTTAAATAAATCCCTCCAAATGTGTCAGATAACAAGATAACATTTTATCTGACCTAAGCAATTTGAAACAAGTCAAACTAAAAGTATTTATACCACTTTAAAGTCGTACAGACTATCAGTTCTGAAGCAGCATCACATTATGTTCCTGTATTTTCTATTATTCTGTGATGAGACCCAAAATCAGCTCCTCCAGCCACGAGACACAGGCAGTGGTTCTACCACACTGATATAAAAGGCTTGCTTTAACTTGTTAGCTTCTAAAGTCGGCTAATGCTGATTGTCTCTATGATTGGAAATGAATTTACATTTCTAACTATTACTCTTTATTATTTTACAGAAACTCCATTCAAAATGTTTGAACTTGCTCTTTGAATGTCCATGCATGTACGGATATTTTACGTAAGCCAGGTCATTGTCTTTAGTGTGTTTGGAAATGCAAATATTTAAAAAAAAAACCTCAGTTTAACAACAACAGAAACCACAAAGAACACAAAAGTCTACATGTTTAATCAATTAACTGAGACATTTATAAAGCAGGATTTTAAATAAAAATTCTTCGGTCAAATAATCAAAGTTTTCTTACATCTACAGAAAATAATGGAATATTTACCTTTAAAAGTTGTGAGGCCAAATATCTCAAAGTGTTTCCATCAGCTGTGTGAAAATGTTGGTGCATCAGCATATAGTTGGTGATAACAGCCTGCAGTTGGACACACCTGCCTCAGGTGAGCCTGTGATGAACCTGATAAGCTCATTTTGGGAGCTATGTAAAACTAAGAAGAAAATAATATTTTTCCTGTGGTAGCACCATTAGAACTGTACTGTTGAGTTACTGGTGATTAAATAGTGAAAAAGAAGCGAAACACCATGGAAATGATTTTGTCAACCAAGGAGAAAAGTAGACAGCTGGAGATAGACACCAGCACCCCTCGCTACCCCGCTCACGATACGCCTGTCAGAGAATGGATGGATGGATAAGACAGAGATTCTAGTCGTAATAGTTATTCATAT
>NW_015151924.1:32565-33991 GCF_000732505.1 Cyprinodon variegatus
AAATGTATAGACAGGGATGGCAGGTAATAACATGCTTTAAATAAGATAAGAATCAGTGGAGTTTGTCGTTTCTCTGAGAAAATTTTCTGCTCCTTTCTGCTCTTCCTGTCTCTGTGGAGACAGAAATATGTGAGGAGTTTGTTTCTGAATCAAAATTTGCTTAATTATATAAAACTACACCGTGCTGATATAACACACAACATGTAACTACAGTAAAAAACCCAACAAGTGGCTACTTCCTGGACCATCCTTCATGATGATCAACACACAAACAAAATATAATCAAATGTCTCAAGTAGAATTTTTCTTGGTATAAATTTGTTGAAGTGTCTCCCTGGTAATGTAAATAACACTTATCACAGACATATTCTAAATGTTTGCAATTATGCACTAAAGTTGTCTCTCAACAGACACATAACCCTATTGATTAAACCATGCAAAGAAGGAGAGAACCCAAAATATTCAGCTACATGACTCAGCAGAAATGGCGTGTCCAAAGTCATAACTTTAACCTGGAGTCGATTTAAGTTGCTTCCTTTCTTCTGTTTTTCCTGTAGAGTATCTTTGTTCTGAGGTGGTTGCATTTCTTGCACTGCATTTGTTTGGGTGTGGTTTAACCCTTCATGAAACAGTGTTTTTGTCCAAAATGCTTTATATCTTTTATACAATTGCATTATTTAATCATCATTCAGTATTGGGGCGGCAGTGGATGCAGGAGTTTACCCTGCAACTGAAGGGTTGTGGGTTTAAGCTCAGGCTTTCAGTGTCGTTGTGTCCTTGGGCAAGACACTTCACCTGCATTGTCTACTGATGGTGGTCAGAGGGTGGCGCCAGTGTACGGCAGCCCCGCTTCTGTCAGTGAGCCCCAGGGCAGCTGTGGCTACAATGTAGCTTTCCACCATCAGTGTGTGAATGAATGGGTGAATGAATGTAGTGTAAAGTGCTTTGGTCAAGTCTCCTGACCTGAAAAAGCACTATATAAGTACAGGCCATTTACCATTTAAAGCTCATTTTGATTCCATCTCACAGAGCAACAGAGATTAACAAGGAAAGTTCATTAACCCTGGAATACTCATCTAGTTAGTATACTCGATTAGATTTGGGGTCTATTTTCTTTATTCACAGCAGTGACAGCCGGCCCATAGGGGGCGCTGGGGCACCGCCCTCCCTGATAAGAAGAGAGAAAAGTAAAATATATTTTTAGAAATTAACTCATAAATGTCAGTTTTACTCTCTAGAGTGTTTACATATAAGCAAAACAAATCATATAAACTACATTTCCCTATCTACTGTCATTCATTTGTGGTTTTCCACAGGCAGACTCCTACCGTCTCTGTTCTGGGGGCGCTGATCAGACAGCCCCACATGTGCAGAGAATCTGTCAATCATGTACTATTGCTAGGTGAATTTAATAATTTAATGGCCA
>NW_015151924.1:36778-39128 GCF_000732505.1 Cyprinodon variegatus
TAGATTTTAAAGAAAGTAGTTTCAATGTTTCTGTTCTTGACGAATCCAGAGTTGATGAACGTTGCTCTACTGCTGGTTTGAGGAGGAAACAGGAAGAAGCTGGGTTATAAACACAGAGATGCGGTCATAATAAACCGGTTCCCTCAGATACATGGAGACGCATTCATCTGGTGTCCCACAGCATTGGACAGGGTGCATGCACCAGTGATGCAATCATGCCGTCCCGCAGCCAAGTGCAGACCTCATGCAGAGCCTTGGCACTAGGTGGCGTACCTCTGAATTTTTGTAACTTGGTGCACGCCGCGTTTAGGATATAAAGTTTTTCTCAATGAACATGTTTGCCTTTACTGACATCAAATAGTGCAGAAGGTTAAAGTGGAACAGTTTGGTTCAATGTCGTTACTGTTTATTCAGTGACTGAACAGCAGCAAGTTTATTGGACAAGCCAAGGACTTTAGTTTCTGTTTCCATCACAGATGATAAAAGTAATGTTTGAAACAGCTACCCATAGTATTCAGTGCACTCAGTTTTCATGTAGTGAAATGTTTTTTTTTTAATAGAAAGGTCCCTATTGGCTTCATAGGAGAGGGGCTGGTTTCCATTTTTGCATTTAACTCATCCTCTTGGGGAGCAGTGGGCTGCTGTTGTGCGGCCCCCCGGGAGCAGTGTGGGGTTAAGGGTCTTGCTCAGGGACAGTCGTTCTACCCATGCAGGCCCCCTATGCACCGAGGTAACGGGTCCAGGGTTTGACTTGGACTGGGGGATGTGGAGGTTGGGTTGGTACCCCATGTCTCTTCATCATCTTCATACCTTATGGGGGTCTATCTGCATACCGCTCTCCACACGGCACCATCTTCACACTTCCAGGCGGCAAATTAACAGTCATCTCCTCTCACTTCTAATGCACCCATCTAAAGGTTAAAGGTCATCTCAACCCAGGTTCATTTTCATTAATAGGTCTACTTTACTGTCGCATGGCAAAAAGAGTTAGTAAAGATTAAAACCTTAAAAAAAAGAATACTTCTTAACATTTTCATCAAATGTTGTTTTTTTAGGTGCTGAATGTTATGAGCTGCATCATGCTGCTAAGCTAGCTTCAGTGTGAGCCACAGATCAGGTTCAGACGAGTCAATCTGAGTCCGTCCAGAACAGAGAATCCAGTCCCAGTGTCAGTACAGCTGCTCTATGCATCACGTTAAAATCATTCCTGCTTGTTTGTTTCCAGTAAATCATCAAGAATAACAAGTTAGATTATAATAGCTCTTTGCAGGGTTTTCCCTGCTTGGGACTAACCAAAAACTCACCTGGAGTGTCGGCCATTTTGACAGAAAGCAACAATTAAAACAAGATCATTACACTGCGGCCCATTTGTTTCATCCTGCAGATCATAAAATTATTATTTTTCTGATGCAGAAAAAAGCAGCGGAGAAGTTTTTGGCCAGCCCGCCGTCTTGCCCTAAATCAAAATGGCTGAGTGTAACTTCTGTGGCACGTGTCTAAAAAACTTCCAGAAAAAGAAAACCCAAAACAAACACCTTCCGGTCCACATGCCTGTAACTCTGTCCATTAGCTGGCTGTTCTCCATCCTGACTGACTGATTAATTCCCAGTTTTTAATACATAGCAACAGTTCTAGTCAGACTGGTTTTCTTATTTACTGGGAACAAAGGGATGGGCTGAACACTAAACCAACTGAAACTGAAGGTTTGGAAATTCTCCTTAAATAGATTATCCTGAAGTGTCTGCATGCTGCCATTCTATTCCAAATCTGATCATTTTAAGCTGCTGGTTTGATTGAGCAGATTTTATCTGTCAAAGATCAGAGAAAAGATTTAAATCTTTTTCTTTCCATTGATATAAAGCAGCAGGTGCGGCTGACTTGTGTTCTGCTGTTTGAGTCAATTCTCCAAATGATCCAGAATTATCAGCAGGAGCTAATGGCTTAATTAGCAGCAGCCTCACCATATGCTAAGCTAATGCTTTCTAAAGCTGTTAGCTGATTGGTTCCTTCTGGTGTCATAGTAACAGTTCAAACCCGTTTGTCTGGCTGTGGACCAATCACCAACCAGAACACCTTCAGACAGGTGCTGTCCTGCTCAGACGGTTTGGGTAGGAGTCCCATTATTTCCTGATCAGAACATAAGATGATGATGTGTTTTAGTCCAGATGGAAGAACTTTCTCTCTGGTTTGGTCATGTTCTCTAATTGTCTTCTTCTTCTATTTTCTATTTTACATCCATTAAACCAAATAAAGAAAAGCCAAACATGCAGATAAAGAACAGAAACCCCAAAGCTAAGAGTTGATCTAACAACAAGGAAAGTTTATTTCTACATCACATTTTAGTAGTAAT
>NW_015151924.1:41361-42210 GCF_000732505.1 Cyprinodon variegatus
AGTAAAGAGTGCAGAGACCGCTGCAACAGAGCAACTGGTTATTATGGATCCATCTCTGTGTTTATAACCCAGCATCTTCCTGTTTCCTCCTCAAACCAGCAGTAGAGCAACGTACATCTGGATCCATCCAGAACAGAAACCTTGAAACTACTTGTTTTAAAATCTAATCCAAACAGTACCTCTGTCTCAGTATTTTGGTCTCTGTCTCATCGCTCTGGTGCTGCTTGACCTTTAACCTCTGTGTTCTGCTGTGTTTCCTCTCCTGCAGGTCAGATAACAATCAAAGCAAAACCTGGACAAGACGTCATTCTGCCGTGTAAAGTCACTGATCACCAATCAGTGACAGCTGTGGAGTGGACCAGAGAGGATCTGAAGGAAGAACATGTCCTCCTCTATAAAAAGAAGAAAGTTGATCCAGTTGGCCAGCATCCGTCCTACAAGGACCGGGGGGACCTGCTGGACAGAGAGATGAAGGATGGAGACGTGTCTTTGTCCCTGAAGAACGTGACACCTGATGACAATGGAATATATGAGTGTCGGCTGGAGAGAGAGGTATTTAATCCTACCCCAATCTGCTCCATTCAGCTGGTTGTTCTTCTTACAGGTGAGTTCTAGGCTGGTTCTGAGATAATAGTTTCTCAGTCATGACCTCCCTGATAGATCAGACTCACACCTGGTTCTGCTCTGCAGGAGACAATGATGGACTGAAGAACCATGGAGGGAAGAACCTTGGAGGGAAGAACCATGGAGGGAAGAACCTTGGAGGGAAGAACCATGGAGGGAAGAACCATGGAGGGAAGAACCTTGGAGGGAAGAACCATGGAGGGAAGAACCATGGAGGGAAGAACC
>NW_015151924.1:44273-46728 GCF_000732505.1 Cyprinodon variegatus
GAACCATCCCGCCACCCCATAAGTTAGCAGTTTGGTGTCACGGGATCCGGATATCTTACATCGGATGAGACGTATCCGGGCGGCTTTGATTGAGTATCCCCTCTACTTCTACAAGTACTATACGGAGGACCTCTACAGTGATGGGCTGTGTTCCAACTGTAGCATAGAACGCTGTCTTCACAGAGCAAATTTCTCACTCCAACACACATCCAAAGTGAGGAGCTGCAGGAGGACTGAATTGAAACTGGATCTTGTGTGGAACTAGCAAGAGCTGGAGTTCCAATGTCATTGCTACAAACGCTTACCTCAACTCACCCCCTCTAAAATTTGTGCCCTGGTCCGAATAAAGCTCAGCCGGTGTCCCTCTCCATGAGATAAACCGACGCAGAGCCATCAGAAATGATTCTGTGTCGATGGAGGTCAGTCGTTGTGAAATGCATCAACCAAATCTGATCCAGGAGCTTAAAGCATAGAAGGTTCCTTGCTTTTTTTAGAGGAAATGGAGTCAGAATGTGGGGATGTTCTCTACTTCACCGAGGTACGTTGGCTCAGCAGAGGAAAGATATTGAAGAGATTTTTTGAGTTGAGAGTAGAAGTGAAAGCCTTCATGGAGAAAGATGGGTTTACCGTTCCTGAGCTAAGTTATCCTAAATGGTTCATGGACTTAGTTTTTCTTGTTGACATTACACATGAGCTAAATGTACTGAATAAGAAGTTAAAAGGCCAGGGCCAACTTGTCAGTGCCGCCTATGACAACATGAGAGCATTCCCTGCAAAACTTATTTTATGGAAAGCCCTGCATTCTCAGACAAACCTTTGCTTTTTCCCAGCATGCAATGCACTCATGGATGCAGGCACACCATTCAGTGGTGAGAAGTATGTGGTGGAAAAGTAAAGGTGAGTGGAAAAGTAGACAAGCTTGGGCAATTTTTGAGAGAATTGTTCAAGCAGACCATATGTCTCTTTGGGAGCACATACTTGTGCGAAAAGCTCTTCTCTACCTTGACCTTCAATAAGTCCAAGTACAGGTCCAGACTTACTGATGAGCATCTTCAAGCCCTACTTAGGGTCTCAACTGCTTCTGCCCTTTAGCCAAATGTGGCTCCGCTATGCCAGAGGATGCACTGCCAGACCTCTAACAGTAAGAAGCAGGCAGAGGAATCCATGTTCATAACAGTTAATGTTCAATATTCCATCCATGTTCAGAAAGTTAAAGGTTAAAGAACTGTTAATACAGCCATTTGAATCTGAATCATAAATTTTACTTTTCTCTAGTCTGCTGTTATTGTTATTATTATTTCATCACTGATTTTTTTTTCTTAATAATTGTTCATTTATTATTTTTTTTTGTGTTAAATAATAAAGACATTTGATAACATTGGAATGTTTTTGTAAGAGCTTTTCTTGTGGAAAACTTGATGCTCACCCAGACTCTACCTCCAGTGGCCCCCGGGTAAATTGAGTTTGAGACCCCTGCATTATGGTACATAAAACAAAACAAACTACTCTGGTTATCTTTCAAGCTGGTATCAAATGGTAAACTATAATGGGATAGAATCTTCTATTCTTCCTTTTTATCACCGCTTACCACAGGGTTCCAACTTGGGTCCCTTTTTATTTCTAATATATGGGCCATTTCTATCAAAATTTGTGCAAACTGCAAAAAACAACAACAAATTAAAAAAAAAAGTTTCAGTATGCGAATTTTGAATATTTACTAAGATCCAAAAAAATTCTAAAGAACATCCTGAGGATTAATTAATATATATTTAGTTAATCACAAATATGTAATCATGGCTGCTGGAATAATTATGTATAAGATACTTAATGTTTGTTCTTATGATGTATAATGTGTGACATATTACTGTTCCAGAGAGATGTTGCACAAGCAGTATAGGTCAACTAACAGGAAGTATTGCTCAAGCTTAACGAAACCAGGAGGTTCTCGGACCATTTGACTGCAAGACATTTAAATGCAAATTGACCTGTTCACTGAGGCTGCAAATTGAATTGTATTTTTTGTTTCCTATTCCTTTACTGCAACCTCAGCTTGTTTAACTAGGGACCCCCCCTCTGACTTTAATAAACAGCGAGGAGAAAGCTGAAGACCGGCAGAGTGGGGTGAAGATGTACCTGCACGTCTCTTCCTACTCTCCTCGCGAGTAAAAAGAATTCTGACTCTGTCTTTCTTTCCTTGTTTTACAGTGTTTTAGGTGTTTGACCTGACAATGGCTGTATCAATAAACTTTATAAGGTTTTCAAATTTACCACTGTTTGAACAACTATGAACATGTGAACTTTAAGACTACATCGCATACCACTGTAAGGGATATCTTTAGCTTTGATAGTAACTTTGAATACTGTAGGGTACTTGTGGTGATAAAGAAAGGTTGTGATCCAGAAGGAGTATCCCTCCATTTAAATCAATAAATGGGCCATATATTTACCAGCCAAG
>NW_015151924.1:48252-50144 GCF_000732505.1 Cyprinodon variegatus
ATATTCTATATTCCTGAATGGTGCGTCAGATGCGCATACGACGAAAAAAATGTCCAAAACGTATGAAATTACGGTGCATAACTTTTCGTACGATTTCATACACACTCATAATGAGAATAGGTTGGTCATTCTGCACATCTTTGATGTTGCTATTTTCAAATATCCATTTATATAAAAATGTCCAAAGCTGTAATCTGATTATTTATTCTCCAGGTGCACAGTTTGATATTGTTAAAACACTTTACAGGATTTTATTGTTTACCTTTTAAACTCTCCTCTATTATGTTATTCTTAGACTTTTTTTTAAGGTCCGCATTTGTGTGACCATTTTTTCTATAATCTTTTTGAATTTACCCATTGTTGGACAATAAAGAGACTTTCTATTTCATTCTCTTCTATCCAAAATGCTACTGATAAAGAAAATCTAAAGTAAATTATTAAAGAAAAACCCTGCATAGCTTAAATATTGTTTGATAATTTGTTTGATCAATGTTTCTCAGATAGTGTTCAAAAAAGAAGGAAACATACTTAAGCATTAACAGAATTTATTCTAGTCATTTTTAATTAAATCATTGATATAAGCTGATTTTACAGAAAAGTCTCAAGCAGCAGCACCCTGCGTTCTCCCTGAGACTACAGCATTACCAAATAAGGAGATGGTTGAGTTTCTCATGTCATCATAGGTCAAACATTGGAATGGTCCTTTCAATGGTTACATGAGCAGTAACAGAAAATAATAAAGTAAAAAGACATGAATTCAATTAATGCCTCAATATGAAAGCTGTGTATCAGTGGTCAGGCAACGAAAACCATATTTTTATATTTTTGAGACCTCAGGATTTTTTCAGTTATACATTCGCCATAATTGCAAATTGGCATTAGTTACTTTCTGAACAATAGCAGATAACAGGACCTGCAATGCATCCTATTCATTTAAAATTTTAGGAAAGAGTAAAAATAAGATAGTCCGTGTTTATGCTCACCAGCTTCCTTAAATGTTAAATATACAATGATTAAAGTAAAAAGAATCCAAACTATAAAAAAGCCCATCTAGTTTACCTTGTCAGCAACATGAATTGTTGTGAATTTAAAACTTCCTGAATTTACGTTTTGCCAGGAGCCGGCAGATACGTTTGGCTCGATACAGAAACGTTTGGGATTGATGACATGAATGATGTCAACCAGAAGCGGAACGCTGAAGCAAAATAAAAACGGCAGCTTTGGCTTCTTTTTTTTTTTTGAAAAACAATTAAAAGGACTTAATTTTCGCATTTGTGGGTTGGAAGACGGATGAGCTTACCGACCAGACTTGGTAAGAGCTTTGTTTATCAGTTAGCTCCTTTAGTTGTGAAACAAATCTGCTGCTCCTGTGATTGGCTAAAAACTCCACATGGGAGGCGGCTACCCAATCAGCTCAAAGAATTGTATTTTCTGTCCCGCCCTTTTGTGAACACTTTCAACAGGAGCCTTCACAGATCGATACTTGAAGTTCAATTTCATTTGTAATTCTATCAATATTAATCTGTCTTATGCCAGGTTACCATCTATTGACAGCATCTGAAAGTAAACACAAATAATTACTTAGCTGTTTTAAAACTATTGTATGATGAAATGTTGATATTTACCTGTTAGCAATAAATGACAACTACTTTTAAGGCTAGCCATTATTACATGTATTAAAGAATAATCTGAAGTTTTAAAGAAAACTTGGTGAGTTATAGATATACTAATGCTAATTTAAACCTATAGAAAGTTTCAGCTCACCCTCAGGTTAGGGTTATACCACACACTGCACTATTCTATTAGTTCTAGTTTCTAGTTTTTCTATTAGTAAAATTTACAAAAGTTGAAAGAAGGGTCTTAATGTCTCCCTCTAAGTTTCATGGGTTTTC
>NW_015151924.1:50358-54730 GCF_000732505.1 Cyprinodon variegatus
TGCTAACTGGTTAGCAAGATGCTTCTGACAAACCGGCCACAACCAAACATGCTTGTGAACCTTCTGCCACAACAATCCCGCCCCCTTGATAATCGACCAATCACATTCACTTTATTCACTCGTGTAAAGTTGGGAGCCACTCGAGAGAAATCAGAAATGCAATGTTTGGAACGGCCGCTTCCCTACGACTTTAAGATAAGAAATAGTGATTATGACAAAATTATATATGGCCCATGATAATATTAACTGAAATCTAAACATTATTGAGTTGATTTGTGCTTATAGCATTTCAACATCAGGCCCCGGAATCTTAAACTTCACCATTTTTAACTTAGCTGATTTAAAATTAGCATAACAGAAGCTACATTTTTATCATGGCGATGGATAATCGCACATTAGATGTACACAGTAATGAAAACACCTTAATTTGCTTCACCTGCAGCTGTAATCAATACAACATTAGATGGAGAGTCTTTCTGACAGCCATTTGGCTGGAATAAACCTCATTCTCTGGGAACGGACTGAACTTTAAGACCAGGGTAGTGACTCACTCACATTCATAATTTTCCTCCGTCAAATTATCATGGTCACTAACCTGTGTTTTCCTCCTGCAGAAGTCCCTGCCTTAGACTCCCTAGCTGCCCACTGCCAATTCGTTGTTTTTAAATAAATGCTTTTAAAAAATCTAACTCTGTCTTGCCTTGAATACTGGGTCCTCTGTTCTGAGCCTTGACAGAAACATGCTACTGTGTAATCACAGCATTTAACTACGGATAAGTTAAATGCTGTGTTTTTCATGCCGCATTTAGAGATGAAATTAAAGTATTTGTGGATGATAATAATATCTGGTTGTGACTGCACTTTGAGCAAATGATGGATTACTCAGTAAAGACAGTTCTGATCCTGATGAGAACAGTCATTTCTCTCTCTTGTTGGTTGGAGGATGCTTTGGAAACAGATGCTGAACTGTGATGTGAATAGATCATGAGGACCACCGCCAGGATTCAGCGTCTGTCTGCTATCGGACAGCATGGACACCCAAGTGGCAGTGGACAAGACCATACGACACTCTGATTGATTAATAAGCTTGACGAGTAATAGAGACACTTAAATATTTTAGGGAACAAACTGCTTTATGCTCAGTGATGCGCATCATTTCATTCAGAGCAAGATATTTCTTGATTTTTAACTCATTTGGATTTATATCTTTGAATCATTTGGATTTATATTGATGAAGAACATGGAAATATTTTGCTCCAGACCAACAATAAGATCAGGTTTTATGCAGCTTTTGATATGTCCATCCATCCATTTTCTGTCACGCTTATCCTTGCTGGGGTGGTGAGGGCTGCTGGTGTCTATCTCCAGCTGTCTATGGATGAGAGGCGGGGTCCACCCTGTACAGGTCTCCAGTCCATCGCAGAGCAACACAGAGACAAACAACCATTCACACCTAAGGAGGATTTAGAGAAACCAATTAACCTAACAGTCATGTTTTTGGACTGTGGGAGGAAGCCGGAGTACCCGGAGAGAACCCACGCATGCTCAGGGAGAACATGCAAACTCCATGCAGAAAGACCCGGGAAAAAAGAATTGAACCCAGAACCTTCTTGCTGCAAGGCAGCAGTGCTACCCACTGAGCAGCTCTGATATAAAAAACCTATAACCTGATTTGCTTTAAAGGTTCATTCGATGGTAATTATAACAATCAGACTAAAACTGGGTTATTCTTGCTCAGATTAGCTGAGAGTGGGATTTCCCTGTGTTATCCCGGTTTTTACTGCCTTTTATAGAAGGTAGGGTTTTCTGGAGAAGAACCGCCCACCCCCCTACTGTGACTAAATGATTGGTTAAATTGGATGGATGGTTTATCAATGATGTATATATCTCTTTAATTGTGTTATCAAGTCGTATCGGAATAAGATATTACCACATTCAATATGCTTTCCAACCTTTGCTTTTCAAAAAAGGGTCGAAAATGAAAACAAATTTATTTGTGTATTTCAAATAAAGAAAATTAACAGGATATGAAGGGGTTTTAAATATACAACAATTACAAAAGGAAAGCTAAACTTACCATTCATGTCTTTTGACTTTTAAAATGTCACTGCATGTCTCTCACTGCCACTGTCAATTCTAAGTGTGCCTCAGCATGAGAAAACGATCTTTTGATTGGATTTTTGCAGAAATAAATACAACTCCTGTCTGCGTTTGTTATTATGATATATTATAAGCATTGCACTGTGTCTGAGGAGAGGCAAATTAATGATTAATAACTATTCATAAATAATAATAATAATAATTAACATGTCATCAAGGATGACAAAGCTTGAATATGGCTAATAATATAAGAACAATATGATAACTCAAAAGAAGGAAAGTTAAACGTGGCGTGGCACCTGATTTTACATATACGGTTAAAATTTTATTTCTTGTTATAATTTTTCTTTAGTTTTTGGAAGAACTACATCACTTAGCCTACTTCAAACCTACATATGTTATAATAACGTGGCTCTGATCACAACAGTAGTTTTTAATGTGATTAATATTATTATAATTTTAACTTGAAATGTATGAAAATTATATTTTCGTTGATGTGGCACCACACGCATATGTACAGCAGGTGGCGGTAATTTCCTGTTATTTGCAACCAGAGAATAAGAAGAAACATACAGATGGTGGCTAAGCTAATGCTTAGCAGATCATGTATGCTGCACTTCATGCTTTAATACTGACAATATGCTGCCCTTTTTATGAACTTAGTTACATGTGTCTAAGTAAACGCAACAACATTTGGTGGAAAGACTGTTTAATGTATTTTTCAACACATAGACACATTTACAACTACTGTATGTACATAGTCATTACTTTTTCATGACTGCAAAATGATATCATAAATAAAACCAGACTGGCATATGCCGGTTCCCAACTTGCATATACTAGTTTCCAACAAGTAAAGTGCCCTAGAGATGACATGTGTTGTAACTTGGCTATATAAATAAACTGAATTTAATTTAATTTAACTGGCATATGCGGGTTTCTAAATGGCATATGCCGTTTTTCAACTGGCATATGCTGTTTGTTAAATGGCTTATGCCATAGGCTATGGCACTTTGAATCTAGGTGCTGCTGTTTTTTGACAAAATTTATCTTGTACATAAATTCAAATTTAATAGGTAAACGGGAGGTCTAAATAATATCTAGAGCAAATAATTATGCATAAGTTGTTTAAATATGAAAGTGATGCATCAGGATAAGAAAAAACTTATTTTTGTATTTTTCACCAGCTGCCTTAAAATTAACTACATTTAATGCTATATAGATTACATTATTATAAGTCCACACAGTGAAAAGGAATATCTAGGGACAGTATCTGAAATAATATACGCAAGTGATAACTTCGCTTTTTTAAACTGTTAACTGATGATAAATATTGACATTTAGCTGATAGTAAGACATTGCCTTAAAAAAGTTGAAGGTTAGCCATCATTACATGTATTATTAAAATATCTGAAGTGTTACTTTTCAATCCAGAAAAGTAACACTTTTACATGTTGTTTTAAAGGAGGGCTCTTGTATCCTCTAAGTTTCATGGGTAGTCATTGTCTTTGCCTTTAGAAGTTGAGCTTTCTGTTTCTGTGACCGTCTGCTGGCCATCATCCCTGTTCTTTATGCAACAACACAAAAAGGTTAGAAGCTTGTCTAAGAACCATTTCTTCAAGAAAATGTAAAGAAAAATGTCTGTCAGAGGGCTTATCTGAATTAGCATGCAAGAATAATCGAGAAAGTTGAAGGACATCACAACTATGTGAAAGTGAGTTGCAAAAATAAGCATTAATGGAGCTAAAACATAAGGCAAGAAAACAACAGTATAGGTTAAAAACACCACAATTAAAATCCCAACAATCCGTCTCTTCTCAGCAGCTGGAACAGCCTGAACCGTATACAGAGACCTGAAGGTCCCAACGAGAGAGAATATCATGAAAGGGAGAGGAATGAGCAGACTGCTTTCAGGATAGCCCAGGCTAACAAAGCTAATTAATATGGAAATAATCCAGGTGACCACAGAGACTGGGACGGAGATCTTTGGTATTTTGTTGAATCTGTACCACAGCGGGTGGGCGATCATCAGATACCTGTCACACAAAAAACACATGTGAACAATCTATGCAGAGCAAAAATGTCTTAACACTAGAAATACCAGGATTTTTCTGCCTACCTAGAACTACCAGAGAGGGGTCAATTGACCCGGCGGCTTTTCCCGAATACACTAATCACTCATTTTGTCATGGTAATGAGGCTGTTATGGGCCATGTGTGGGGTGAGGGGTGACACCTCACAGTGGTAACAGCCAAGACAAACAGGGACAGAT
>NW_015151924.1:56443-57974 GCF_000732505.1 Cyprinodon variegatus
ATTCATTGTAAATATGTTTTGTATTTTTTTTAACAATAAATGTTTAGAGTTTTGATCCCAAATTCTCGTTGATCCTGATAAATCACTGCATAAAAATCCACCAAAAACTATACTAAAAGCTTGCCTTGGCCAAGCTTTTAGTTGAGCCTGTGTAGCTTCCCCACACAGGCTCAAGCGACTCTGTGACTCAAGTGACAGCTATGAGCTGCTAACAGCCACATTTCCACAACAAAAGGAGTGTCCGCAGGAGGTCCAAAGGGTCAAATGACCCTCTTGTAGGGCTTTTAGGTAAAAAGGTAAATTGACCCCTCCGTAGAAGTTCTAGTGTTAAACTGTCATATCTATCATATGAGACAATGTCCTTTAAAACACGAGAACTCATAATCTGAAATTAACTATACAGAGAATTACCTTTCCAGGGCAATGAGGGTCATGAAGTAAACACTGGCTATAACAAAACCATAGTAGGTGATGATGAGGTAAAATATGTATCCATAGGTCATAGCAGATATGTGAACAGCCATGCAGGCGACCTGAAGGATGTCTGAGATTAGGAGGTTGACGATGAAGACTGGAACAACTCGTTCACTTCGTATCTGGAAAGAAAAAAAAACAAAACAAAGGAGGATCATTGAAAAGAAGGGCAGCACCTTTGATGGCAACAAGGCCTCTGGTACCACATCCTGGACGGGCTGTACCAAAACAAAAATTTCACTATTATCCAAAAAAAAAAAAAAAACTTGGCTACTGCTGTACTATAGATTAAACCTATATTCATTACAGTAGTAGCCATTCAACATTTCCCCACTTTCATTGGCTGGTCCCCTAGTATTCCTTTTAAACTTCAATCTTGGTACTAAAATATTCTTTCTGTCATGATTTGTCGGCATTAAGATCTAAAAGGAAGCGCCATCTCCTGGTCAGACCCTGTAATTCAGGGAAAGGGTGGAGTCAGAGTAAAACAATATGTTGGGATCATGGAGGGGATTCTGCTGGGGGTTGCAGGGGTTTGCCATTCGGCTGGCATTTGACTGAGAAAGGACAGTTTAAATGGCTGCTACTGTAAATAAATACATATTTTTGTATCTTTTATTAACCAATTTCCTAACAAAAACAACCAAAGAACCATCTTTACTGTTGTAAGAAATGCAGATGTAAACAGGTGATTATCTCTCCCTCATCATATTTCTTAGTTTATGTAATTATGTTCTCCTTCATAGTTTCTCTGGTGTAGACTTTTTTTTAGAAACATTTTAGTATGTCCATCTGAGAAAACAAACACACCCATGTTAGGGCGACAGTGGCGTTGGATGTAGGAGTTTGCCCTGAAATCGAAGGTTTGACTGTCCTTGGGCAAGACACTTCACCTGCATTGTCTACTGATGGTGGTCAGAGGGCCCGGTGGCGCCAGTGTACGGCAGCCCCGCTTCTGTCAGTGAGCCCCAGGGCAGCTGTGGCTACAATGTAGATTGCCACCATCAGTGTGTGAGTGAATGGGTGAATGAATGTGGCGCTTTGGTCAAGTCTCCTG
>NW_015151924.1:58228-61850 GCF_000732505.1 Cyprinodon variegatus
TATTTTAATCATGTAAAGCACTTTGCATTGTCTTTGTACTGAATTGTGCTATACAAATACATTTGCCTTGCCTTGCCTTGCCTTTCCTTGCTATATAAATACAGGCTATTTACCATGTTTGAAGGTTTATGTTCACAAATCATTATGATAAATAAGTAACATTGCTAAGAAACATGAAATGATCTAACTTCCTGTATTGGTGACCTTTGAAAAGCTGTGATAACTTATGATGACCTGTGAAATTCCTGGTTACCTGTTTGGGAAATAGTCTGGGCCAAAGATATTTCCTGAACTTCCATCCACCATCTTCTGCTGGCTTATTTGGATGTATTGTGCAATTGTTAGACTCTGGGAGACTCAGACAGCAGTCCAAGATGGTGTGTAGCCATGAGATAAATAGATGGGAGGACCTAATATCAGCACCACTGTTCATTAGAGCATTGGTCAGCTGGCTTAAACCAACAAAGGTAGATGATGCTCTGCAATTTATGCTTATATCAATTATTCTTTTAAACAATACTGTTATAAACTCTGTTAATATGTCTCAGATTAAAAAAAACTAGGCGACAGATCCCAATAAAGCTAACAAACAGCTTCTCAGGTAATAATCCAGCAGCTGTTTTTAGGAGAGTCTAGATTCTAGACTCTCCTAAAAACAGCTGCTGGTGTGATGTTCTAGACTCTAGAATATCAACATCTTTTTAAAATCCAGGATGAAAACACATCCAAACCTCCACCATCATACACACCTGGGAGTAAAGACTGTAGATGGCCACCAGCAACAAGGGAATATAGACGTAGATGACCATCTTTGATAATAAATCTCCTTTTTCATGTCGATACCAGCAGATCAAGTTTTCATTAAGACCAGGAAAGGGAAAGAAATCAGGATAACCATCTGTTTGATTGTCAGTGTTGCTGTGATTGTAACTTGGCTCCATGGTGGTGCTGTTCTTCTCCCTCTTCAAAGTGGAACCTGTGCGAGAGATTATGGGGGAACAGAAATGTTGAAACCATCAAGAGGCTTTAAACATGCAAACACATTTTGGAGAGTTTAAAGAGCAACAACAGTGCAGGAGATTTTTTTTCTGTTGAGGAAACCTGTAATTTAATGATAATCAGGCTGGTTTTATAAGCGTTTCTACTAAAACCCTCCTAATTCTTTAGTTTTTTTAACTAATTGACTCTACCTGCTCCTAAGAAAAACAAATGCCGTTTTGGGTAAATAAAGTTATACGGTTTAATTTTATGTCATATTTATTTATTGAGGGATTGAGCCGGGTCTCCGGAAGCTTCTTAAACCACGAACAGGCTTTGGACATATGGCTTTCTCTGTTCAGGAACTCATTATCATCTGACATCAAGACAGTATTTGATTTTAAAATGTGCTCTACCAGATTAAAAATTATTTAAAGAAAAAACAAAAAGTGATTCTTCATTATTTTAGATCGGTTAGAGATATGTATAATGTGCATGTTTATGAATTTGATCATATTTCCATATTTTAACCTGAAGTAGGGAACGATGTAAATTGTAATTTTTGTAGAAGCCCAACCAGGGACCTTTAATGCTGCACTTCAATGAAATGCTTATTTAGTTTGCATTATTACTGCATAATGGACTTTTGCACTTAATGCACCTTTAAATGAATTTTAAAACGGAAATGTTGATCAAGGTAACAAAAACCCTGAGCTCATATTTCTTAAGGACTTTGCAGTGATAATGACGTATTGACTTTTCTTCATTATTTTTATGAGTCTATGTCTCTAGCATGCAGTATATTATATGAGGAGAAAAAGTGGCATAGATGTAATGCAGGACTGGCTGGTTTGGTAACTGATTGGTTAAAAAAGGACTGCTTACTTTTATTTCTTTTTAATTTCCTTTATATTCATGAAAAATTTATGCAGAAGATCTAAAACTAATTCAAAATATAATCTCTGATGGCTTCTTTGGAGACAGTAATGAAAAAGTCCAGTACTATACGGGTCTACCAAACTTAGCAACCTTTATGGCTTTGTTTAATTTTCTGCTGCCTCTCATGTCTGCTCAAAATAAAATTCGCAGTCCATTTCAAATGCTCTGTTAACCTTCATGCGTCTGAGATTTGAGATCTTGTCACTGTAATAATAATATATAATATCGTTCCGTAGCAGCTTTAGAAAGTTTGTCTGGGTAGGGTATCCGTTCAGTTTTCTTGTTCTTTTCCATTTAACTGATAATCCTCACTGCTGGCAGCGCTCTCCTTTTGTTTTCTGCTGTTTTGACCGATTTAGATACTTTTGTGGATTTAATTTTTTTTTCTAGAGTAGACAGGAAAAAGATTATATTAAATCTTCTTTAAAATAATTGAAATTTTATTACTTTTTTCCTGTGATATTATTATGTTTTTATACAATTTTGTTGACATAAATCAAAAATCAATAATATTAATGATTAAAAATTTCAATAAAATCAATAAAGGAGCTAGTTCTGATTTTGGAAGTGAGGTTTAACACCAGGCTCGCACTAACACACTGTTGCTGCAGTGCAAAAAGTCGCTCACTCAACCAGCAAAGCCAAGCTACAGGAGAAAAGGCATCTACACCATAGTCAGCATGAGCCTGGTGAAAGAAGTTATCAGAAATCCATCCATCCAAAAGATTTTTACCAATTTATCTGACTTAAGAACTTTAAAACAAGCCAAACTAAAAGTATTTAAATCCAGTAACCATCTTTAAGATGCTCAGCTGTGTAGTAGTACCACAGTTTGTTCCTGCACTTTCCAAAGCTCACAGCTGTTGGAAGATTATTTCATGAAACCCAATATTAGATCCTCAGTCTGTCAGATACATCCAACAGATCTATCACACTTATATCAGCATTTAGCTTTGGGGTGTTTGAAACCTCTAAGCTCAGCTAAAACAGTTGGAATTTATCTAACACAAAAAGTGGGATAATACTCTTTAAATGTAATTTAAAGAGTATTTTCACAGGTGGGGGTCAAATGTCTCTTGAACAATTGCTTTCAATGGTTGGATAAACAAATATTCTTGTTGAAAAGCTTGGCTGAACATTTTCCCATTAGGAATTTGATTGAAGAAAAAAGGAGAACTAAAATATATATACACTTATATCATCAAGAGAAAAAGCTAATTTCATAAAATATGTTTTTAATGAAAATAATCCACATAATAAATAACAATGTGAAATATTCAACTGTCTTGTTTTCTCTTGTATTAACAGAAAACAGTTGAAATCTTTACCTTAGAACGATGTGAGATCAAATATGTCAGTGTTTCCTCCTCAGGTGTGAAAGCAGCTGTCCTCTGCAATCATCCAGTCATCAGCATATATAGAGACAGACAGACAAACAGCCTGCAGATGGACACACCTACCTCAGGTGAGCCTGAAACCAGGGATCTGTTAAAGGAATAGTACACCCAAAACATAGCTTTGCCTCGTCTGTTCCTGTTTGGCTGTGACGTCATCCTGGAAAGAAACATCAGCTGTGCTGCTTCTATCAACACCCTTGTTTATAGATGTTGGAGATCGGCCTGTTTTCCAGTGTGGTCCTGTTTCTCTGACCGTGACTGAGTGGATGTGCTCTCTTCGTCCTCTGGCATGGGAGCTGCCTTGGAGC
>NW_015151924.1:63776-65645 GCF_000732505.1 Cyprinodon variegatus
GAGCAGCATCAAACATTTAAATACAGGCCAATAAACCAGAGGGGAAGAGAATAAATATAGTAAAACAAAGTGGCTGTGAATTTATACAGAATATGGAAAACAAGACAAGAGAGAAGTTTATATAACACAAAAAACAAGAAAAAACATATTTGTTAGAAATGGAAATTAGAAGTGGAAATTTTCCTTCTAGGAATGAACATTTGATTATTTGTTCTGGGTTAAAGAAGTGGCTTCAAATGAAATGTACAAATTTACGATAAAACATTAATATTTAGAAGATAGATTTATTCATACATATGAATATAGCTATAAAATGTATAACGAGCTATAAAATAGTAATATAGATATATTGCTGTATATTTATTTATAAAAGAACAGTTTGCGACGTACACAGATTAAGCAGTGGTCTCAAACCTCCCAGGGCTGATGTTCTGCAACTTTTAGTTGTTTCATGTTCCTAACTCCTCTAAATCAACTGGCTAAAGCTCCTCACTGGCAGCAGTCAGGAAAAAACAGAGAAAGATAAAAAGAAAGAGAAGCATCTAAAAATGTCATTACAGCAGCCCCCATAGGCTGAGCATTGAGACCACTTCAATAAAGGTTTACTTGAGTTTTGCTAAAGCATCAATGCTAAAGTGTGTAATGCCATAGAGTCTAATGAAAGACTGCAATGTGAAGCTGAAATGGAAAAAGTAGGAGATCTTTGCATGTTATCTAAAAAAAATGTAAATCATGTAAAAGGGACACTATCAAAATGAAGTCAGTAGAAACTGTAGGTAAATCTGCATGTTGATGAGATGAACAAACCAGCTGATGCACTGGGAAAAACCCCTAAACAGGTTTAGAGACACACCATGCTGATGCTTTAGATCTTCCATGTAGATGCTCTAAGTTCTGCTTTTATATGCGTGGCGAATCTGTCTCTCTTCTATGGGTGAAAGGCGGAAAACGGCCTGGACAGGTCACCTGTCTGTTTCAGGGCAACACGGAGGCACACAGAGACATACAACCATTACTGTTCTGGTGGGGAATTTCCATCAGGTTCCATTAATCTGTGGGTGATTTCTGCAGCCTAACTGTGACCTTACTCTAAACCTAACCACTACAGGTACATACAGCGGGTACCAAAAGTATTCAGCCATTTGCTAAAATCAATCAATCAATAAAGATTATTTTATTTCTCATTAATGAACACTCAGCACCCCATCTTGATCAAACTATCAAATTTATTAAAAAAGAAAGACTGAAATACGAATTGGTCGTAAGTATTCAGACCCATTGCTCTTTATTGAATAGAAGCAACGCTTTAAAGTTGGTACAGTCTTTGGTGTAGAAAATGGGAATACTACGACCACACTACTGAGAAACATGGCTAAGCTGGTAACGGTGCATCTTTTACGGTGCTACTGCCCATCACTGGGCAGACATGGCTGTCGGTGGAATAGGTGGAAGTATGGGGTGTATTTGGTAAAAGGCTAATTGAAAAAAGTTAATGATTATCTCTTTATAGGCCTTTTAAGAGAACATTAAGACCTTTAGGAATAATCTAAACCTGAAGGCATGAGCTCGCTCATTTAACCACAGGCAGTTTGGGCTGGACTTTTTCAAACAACCTCCACAATGAAGACCAACAACACAGAAGTTTCCATCGGTTTTAAAATCAACCCCATGTGAATAATAAATGGTTTATAATACAGGCCTACCTTATTAGACGAAAATAAATCCCATCCACCGCCCATTCTTTGTGAAGCGGGTGATGGCAGCATCATACAGTCTGTCCTTTGAAGAAGCCCTTTCTCTATGGACATTGGTGGCAGGCCATCCTGTCCATTACTGTTCCTGACATCTTGATGCATTTCAGGGTACCTT
>NW_015151924.1:68320-70893 GCF_000732505.1 Cyprinodon variegatus
TATATGTATGATATTGTTGCGATCCGGAAGCTTGCCCACCAGAGGGCGCCAAGGATCCCTTCCTGAGGGCTTGTGCTCACCTGCAACACCTGTTGTCCATCTGCTCATCAAGAGGAGTGTTTGCCAGTTATGGTTAGCAAGCCTGAGCCAACCTGCCTGTCTGAATCTTTGACTCCCTGAAAACCAGAACCAGAACCTGATCTGTTTTTTCTTCTCTGCTTCCTAGATTATACCTGTCTGAAACCAGAAACCCTGAAGAGTTTCTCTGTTGGAAATCTGTCTGTCTGATCTTTGTATCGATTTGACTGGATGATCTGGTTGAACTGTAAAGGGCCTTGAGATGACATGTGTTGTGAATTTGGCGCTATAGAAATAAACTGAATTGAATTGAATTGAATTGATCTCTGAAGAACCCTGGAGAATCAAACCAGTCAAAGACCCGCCTGCCCGCTCTCTGAAGAATCTGGAAGGGAAACTCAAACCTGTGATCTGCAAACCAAGCTCTGCCTCCACCAAGCCCTTAGCCTGCCACCTGCCTCTGGACCCTCCTGGTTCCCCCCCTCTGCCGCTCAGCTCAAACTCCAGAACAGGTACAGACCTGCACCTTCACATCCTGCAAATTACCTGGACATCAGCTAACTCCTCTGTCCCCCTCTGCAGTGAACCCATTCCTGACCAGTCCTGGATCTGATAACCCTGGATCTGTTCATTCTCTGTACAGTGTTCTAACAACAAACCTTTGAACTTTTTCCCTGTCTGATGAGAGTTCTGCACGTGGGTTAGGAACCTGAAACCAAACATGACAGATATATTTAATTTAAAGTAATTATTACAGCTTTAAAAAATATCTTGACTGCCTTTACTGCAGGTACATCTCTGTGCTGTCTCTGGATAAATATATATGACAGACACACATAACAAAAGCATTTTCTGTATGTGGTAAGGTATGCATTAGAGACCCGGGAGGGATACAATCAGTAGTCCTTTAAGTCAAAGTGGCTGACCAGTCAACCAAAGGAATATTCCCTTGGACAAGTAGTAAGGGTGCATGATCAGCTGAAGGCATAGTCGTGACAGGACCACATTGCTACATGTATTTAGACTATAGATTATTAAAATGTTATGGTGGGGAAAGGAAATGGCCTCCAATCCTGGAATGATGTAAGTACTGTTGTGCCGGGATCAGATAATCAAATCATGTTGTGAGAACACAGTCGGGTATAATATTAACATCTCATTTCGTTTTTTTATTTGGTGCATAACAAATAGTATCTCAGTTTTCTGAACAGGAAAAGTAAACATCTGTTTATGGATGGGATGCAAACTCTACAGCTAGAGACAGACAGAGAACAGAGGAGAGCTTTGGCAAAATAACTGACATCCCACTCTATGTATTCCTTTATATGTAAATATATATATTTACATTTTTATATTATTCTTTCTCTAAGCAGCAGTAGCGGAACATCTATGTGGGAAATTTCAAAAAACAATGTTTTTTTTATTTTCTTAGTTGCAACTTAGTTTCTACTTTAATAGTTTTCCTCTTAGGAAATTTTCCAGATAAAATGCAAAAGATTTTTATTTGTACATTTCAGTTTTCCTTAAGGCTCAACACTTTAGCATTAGCACTGTAGGCAAGGCAAGGTACGTTTATTTTCTATAGCACAAAACAATACAAGGACAATTCAAAGTGCTTAAAATAATTTCATTTTCCATTATTTACATTTATTTTACACTGCAATGGATTTCTATTTCTATGTTTCAGCTTCCCACGCCAGTCTTGGCATTACATAACACTCTAGCGTTGGTGCTTTAGCATTACTCAGGTAAAACTTTAAAGAAATGGTCTCAAATTTCAACCTAACGCAGTTTTTTTACATTTGGCCCTTGATTTTACGTTATTACATCAAGTTCTAGTCACCCATATGAGTTTTGTGTCTTACCAGCAGGTGGAGCCATTGAGCGCAGCTTCAAGCTGACACCAAAAGTTCAAACCCCACAGCTCTGGAACTGTTATAGCTAGAGGTCTGACATTTTCTGCATGTGTGGTTGACATAATGTAGAACAAATATAATACAATAAAACCCGCCTTTTCTCAAGAATGTCTTTATTGCTGCTGTTCAAAAAAGACCTATCATTTCTGAGAATAAAACCCCCCAGCTTTGAGTCATGTTAAAATCATTTTTAATGTTTACTCATGTAGCAGGAGTTTGCATTCAGACAGGATTATTCGGAAACTATTCTTGATTTATTTTGGTTCTGTATTTATGCACAAACAGCCTCTTAAACTCTCTGGATTTAACACGGTAACAGATCCCTGGTTTCAGGCTCAGCTGAGGCTGTCGTCTGTCTCTATATATGCTGATGACTGGATGATTGCAGAGGACAGCTACTTTCACAGCAGAGGAGGAAACACAGCGTTCTAAGGTAAAGATTTAAACTACTTTCTGTTAATACAAGAGAAAACAAGACAGTTGAATATTTAACATTTTTATTTGTCATATGGATTATTTACATATTTAAAAACAGTTTTATTGCATATTAAGTGTTATTTTCTGTTGATGATATAAATA
>NW_015151924.1:72357-74740 GCF_000732505.1 Cyprinodon variegatus
GTCCCTATGTCCTCCAGCAGTCTAAGCCTATAGCAGCAGAACTATAGAGATAGATCAGGATAACCTGAGCCGCTCTAACTAGAAGCTTTATCAAAAAGGAAAGTTTTAAGCCTAGCCTTAAAAGTAGTTTGAAGATTTTGGGGAATTTGGCTCTTTTCATAAATGGATTTAAAACCCCTTTTTTTCACTTCATCTTATATGATTACATTTTTATTATTTATATGTTTATTCATTTATTCGTTTATTTGATGGGAAAAAGTATGTTTCATGAATCATGTCACACACTACAACATATTAGCTAAGGCTAATTCTCAATGCCTGTCCCCAGTTAGGCTTTAACACAAAACACAGTGACTCTACACAAAGCACAACAGAACAAATTACTCACTAAAACATCACAGAAATAAAATCAGGTCAGTTAGATGATTAATGTTCACATGTCTCACCTCTCAATAAAGTCTTTAAGTTTAAAAAGGATCCAGTTTGACTCTCCCTTCAGTTCTGCAGGTAATGTATTCCATGTTTTGATGCCTTGTACAGTGAAAGCTGATTGACCGAAGGAAGTTTTGCGTCTGGGAACTTGCTAGTTTCCACTGTGGGCTCCTCTTGTGACTGAGCCCACAGCTCTGAGAGGAACTACAGTCACTGAAAACCTCAGGGCCTGATCATGCACGTATTTATAAACCAGTTATTTTATTAACTGCTTCATATTTTTTCCTTTTGGCTTATTTAAAGAAGTGTTTGTTCAGATTCCAACCCCAATAAATAATAACAAAGCAAAGAGAAACATGCATTTCTTCAGAGATCCACTCGAGGGCGCTGTTAGGAAATAAATAAATCATCATTATTTGGCCTGATTGTCACTGACCTGATTAAATGATTTAAATGCAGTAAAACTATTTCAGGTTTATTGCTCAAGAGAAATAGCAGAATATGACCTGAAAACAGAGCAAATGAATCAGATTCAATTCAATAAAACTTTATTAATCCCAAAGGGAAACACAGTTTCTGTACAGACTGTCTGAGTGACTTTATTCTGATAAAAATGTAAATTTATACGAAAAACTGCAAAAGAATGTGAAAAGAGCTCTAAAAAGGAAAAAAGTCAATCTTATTGTCCATCTGCGATGTAACTTTCCTGTTTTTGTTTTGTTGCTTTTTTTCATTAAAGCTGCAGACTGAAAAGCAAACAGTAATGTCTGTTTTGCATTCCTCTAGTTTGCTGTTGCTTAGCGATTCAAATCATGAGTCACCTCTTTAGTCTTTGACGTCCTCAGCCAAGCTAAAACCTGTTTGACTGGAAACAAAAGGTGATCAAACAATGGATCAGGAAAGGCTTTTCTCCTCAGTTAATTTTATTAAAAATAGAGCAGAGAGGCGCATCATTTTCAGCTCTAAAGAATCGGGTTGTGTTAGTTTAGAGGATCTAACAGCCTGGTTGAGTTTAGCTGAAGCAGGCTGAGGAGAGCCACCATGTCTGCTAGGTCGCTGTTCATCAGCTGGATGCTGCTGTCAGAAACCGTCCTCTGTTGGTCTGAATGTGAGTTCCTTTCACTCTGTTGTTGTTCTAAAGCTTTCATTTAAAAAACACTTCTTTAAACGAATACAAAAATAATATGATTATGTGTAGTTACATATCTGTGTGGGGTTTTTATCTCTTCTCCCACTGACTATTCATAAGGTACCATCCTGCCCGCTCATCTCATACCATGATTGGTAGGATTATCTTTGAAGTCCAGAGAAACTAAAAGAATCAGAAATACTTTAATAATCCCAGAGAGACGTCTATTAGGTACATTTCAGTATGTTCTCTGTGTCCACTGCTCTCTGCATCAAAAAAAAAAAAAAAAAATACACTTGGAACAAATCACTACGGAGATGTTAAAGAAAGCGAAGCATTGGAAACATCTAATCCAGCGGCCCGAGACTCGCCCTAAAGGGCCCAGGACAGAAAAAGAGGTGAAGTGAGCCCCATTACCAGGACTCTGACTCCCAAGGAGCCAAACTCCAAAAGGGGGCCAGTCCCTTAAGGGTCCTACCCTAGAGGCGATAGTGCCAGGAGCCCCCAGGGCCTCGGCAGCGAGCCAATGGGCTCAGCTAGAGGCCAGTCACACACAAGGTGGATCCACGAGCCCCGAGGTCCCTGGGTGAACCACCTCCAAGGCCCAGGCCTGGCCCTGCAACCACCGGAAATGAGGGGGGCTCACTGAAGTACCTGAGCCCACACCTAGAAAACCATCAAGGCACCAGCAGAGACAGGAACCGGTCACTGGCCAGGAGGAAGCGGGCTATGCTCAAACTTGGGCCTAGAATGTTCAGTGGTTTGGCCAAAGGAGGCAAACACCCAACCTGACAAATAGATCAAAACAATTTCACCATCATA
>NW_015151924.1:75405-78615 GCF_000732505.1 Cyprinodon variegatus
ATGTGAGTTCCTTTCACTCTGTTGTTGTTCTAAAGCTTTCATTTAAAAAACACTTCTTTAAACGAATACAAAAATAATATGATTATGTGTAGTTATGATTTTATTCAAAGATCTGACCCACATGCAGAAACCAAACAGAGAGACCAGGGGAAGGTTTAACAAGTTTATTGAGAACTGGTAGAGATGGGTCCAGTGCTGCTCTGAACACTGGTGAACCGGGACTGAAAAATGAAGGGGGAGTTCCTGTGGTTAATTCAGGCTCAGTGGGAAATTTGAGCTTCGATTTTCAAAAGGGAGTAAAGGCAAAAGGACTCACCTTTCCAGAAAAGGTGTCTTTCTCTGAATTCAGTCGGTGAGGGTTGTTCCAGTAATCGACTTGCTCGTTGGAGGGCGGACAGGGTTTACCCAGGTTGAGGTGTTTCCTTGAGGAACGGAGGAGCTGACTGCCACTTAGATTTTCACCTGGTGGTGGAGGGAAAAGAAACAAAAACACAACCCAGAGAGACTGGATTCCTAATACTGTCCAAACTTTATTTATTCATTTTATAGTAAAACCTATTGTAAATAACTGTAAAAACACTTTTTATAGTAATATCCACCTGTATATTATATTCGGTACATATCCAGCTGTAAATTTAGTTCATAACACTAGTGATCTATATATTATATTCATTATTTATAATAGAATTCATCTCTATATTTATTCAGTAGAACCCATGTCCTGTATTTATGGAACCATTATTTATCCTGCACTTGCTGCTATTGAACTTCTGGTTAGACCTAAACTGCATTTCGTTGCCTTGAACCTGTACATGTGTAATGACAATAAAGTGGAATCTAATCTAATCTAATCTTTGTGCGGGAAGTGGGCTGGAAAATAAAATAAAATAATAAAAATAAGACAAAATAAAAGAGGGATGGAAACGGGCTTCACCAGAGAGCAACAATGCAGCTCAGGACCCCCCCAGGATGGATAACCCCCACCCAACGACCACAGCCCCCCTATCCGAGCTCAGACGCCAGATACCCCCCCAGATTCTCTGCAGCCGTCTACAGGCAGGAGGTGCCACACCACAGGCCGAGCTGCATCTGGGGGCGTTGATAGTACTCCACCTGCCATACAGGCACATATGGGTGGTGCCTGTATGGTGCTGACCTCTGACCTCTCTGCTGACCTCTGACCTCTCTGCTGACCTTTCTGCTGACCTCTAACCTCTCTGCTGACCTCTGACCTCTATGTTGACCTCTGACCTCTGCTATCTTCTCTCCTGCAGTTCGTAAAAACATCTCAGCTGAAGCTGGACAGACGGTCACTCTGCCATGTCAACATCCCTTCAACTACACCGTCTTAGTTGTCCAGTGGAGAAGAACCGATCTTGGAGACGAATACGTCCTTCTCTATCGAGACGAGCAGATCGATGAATCCAATCAGAATCCTTCTTACTCTGACCGGGTGAACCTGCAGGACAGTCTCATGGAGGATAGAGATGTGTCTTTGCTTCTGGAGGATGTAAAAACTTACGACACTGGGATATATGAGTGTAGAGTGGTCCACATGGGCTCTGATGATTTGGAAGATAGTCTCACATGCATCTTTGGGTTGGATGTTAGTCCTCCTCCTCTTCCTCCACTTCCTCTTCCAGGTGAGACTGTTTCCCTACTAGGCCTTCCAGTAGCTTCTATGTTATTGATGTAAAAATGAAGAACTTACACCAGATGATCGTTCCTAAAGATGGTCTGGGTGCAGCAGATGATGATCTACAGCAATCTCCAACCGGACAAATCAGACTAACACCTGCTTCTCTTCTACAGGGGATGGAAACAAAGAGGATGGAGGGAACGACGATGAAGAATATGAAGAGAAAAATGATGAAGAGAACAAGGCTGAAAAGATCCAGATGGAAGAGAATGAGAAAAAAGGAAATGAAGGATCCATTGTTCTGCCAGCTTTCTTTGGGATGCTCCTCTCCATTGTAGTTTTTCAGACTATTAGAGGTTATTGTGACAAAAAAGACAGAAAGTTATAACTTTTAAATCTTGAGCTGGCCCAATGTAGGCGGGACTTTGCAATTTCTGGTGCCTCATAAGAACTTGAATGAATCCATGAACATACTGTCACCTGGCAGCAGTGGTGGACGAACTACTCAGCTATTGTACTTGAGGAAAAGTAATGACTACATGATCATGTTGCCAACATCGACATTAAAGTACATGTTGGCAACCCTCAAGTGATACTCTTAAAACTTTTAGTTTAACTCAACATGTTAAACAGCCCACACACAAGGGAAGGCATATTTTGGACCAGAGGTCCGCTTCATGAAGCAGGTTTAACAAACTCACATTCTAATCCTGAACGCTGAATTGATCTAGGTCTGAGTTTTCAGTTTCACAACGGCTGTTATGAATTAGTTTAATAAAGTCTAAGTAGGTCCACTCAGAGTTTAAAATGTGCTTAACAATTATGAAAATCAATTATCAGTGGAGCAGCGATTCAACGAGTCACCATGGCTACAGGCAGCAGGAAGTGCTGTTTCACCCCACTGGAACTGGAGATATTAATGAAGAAATTATATGAAGAAGCGAGAATGCCTTTAAAAGACAGAGCAACAATGCTACACCTGCAAAGGAAAGGAAGATGGAGAAGATTGTTGATAGAATTAAAGCGTAAGTTTGTATTTGTTCCATTTGTAGATCACTAAAAAAAGATTCTTCCTGATAAAAAGGGACTATCCTAGACTGAACTATGAGAATATATTTTCTAAATTACATTTTCCAGAAACTGAATTTTGGGAAGTAAAAAAAAAATTATAAGGTAAGAATTAAGTTACCTAAAAAGTTTACACATTTTAAGTGGCTGTTCTGACATTTATCAGCTTGACTGAATATATAAATATGGTATCTGAAATTCATTTTTTAATAGTGAAAATAATACAACTGATGACAATCAACCCTGGAGAACCCTGCAGAGAGTGTAGGGCTGGTCCAGTGATCCACGGTCAGAACCAGAACCACAGGCTCCTCCTGAAGCTGAGATTCAACCATCAGCCAGACTCTCCTCTTCAGCACAGAGGCCTTCAGGGAGCCTGAGAAGGCTGTTCAATGTGCAGACTGCCATCAAGTGGGATTGCTTATCCATTCCCACTAATTGTTTTTCTCTTCTTATTTTTCTGACTCTAACTAGTCCCGCAGTTTTCAACCAATTTCAACAAT
>NW_015151924.1:80318-82127 GCF_000732505.1 Cyprinodon variegatus
CCGCTGGCGGATGGGGCTAGTTTACTAGGCTAGGTAAAAAGCAGTTTGAATCTATGTTGAAGTGAGAAAGTCCTCCTGAAAACATGGTCTGTGCAGTCAGTTCATCCAGATTACTGGGATTCCCATTCAATGGCTGCCTATGTCCCCGTCGCCTCTTAAAGGGTTTCCTGGTACTGATTGAGTCGGCTGGAAGGGGTTTGTTTGTGCATGCAGTGCGTCCCGACTTTCAGATCCTGAGAGGCTCATGAAGCACCGCTTCAGCTGCTTCATCGCATCGATGCGCTGCTCCTGCTGCTCAAAATGAGCTGCAGGACCTTTGGCTGAGCCTTGATGCGCGTCAACCTAGATTTTGCATGTAAACTAGCTGCTTCTGCTGCCTATAGTGTGTGCATTAGAGGTAAGACCATAATCAATGTGGTCTGGTTCCTTTATATCGGCCAGTTTGATCATAAAACACTGACAATGTTGGACTGAGTCAGACAGAACCTGTCAGTGGAAACAAGGCTTACTTGAACCGTTGCATGTTTAAGGAGGGAGTAGATATAGAGCAGCTGTCCAAGCTTTAAAGTTTTGGGAAATTATTAAATGCTGCTGAAACTCCAATAGCTGTGGAGCTCCTGACTTGTTTGGCTTCTTCATGCTGAGTGGCAGCAAGGACTGAACATGACCAGTATTATATTAATCAGAGAACGCTGTGTTTTATGTTTAACGAGGATTTTAAGAACGATTACTATTAACAATCAATTAGGAGTGTAATGCAAAATACTTAAAATCGTTAAAAGACCTGCTTCTACAGAAGAAACTGATCCATTGGGTCATAAAAGTTCTGTTGTTGTGATGTTAAAACCAAACATCCTATAGGTCTGTAGAACCTCCACATATGAATTTAAATGAACAAACTTTAACGCTGCTGTTCAGAGTAAACCTTTTAGAATTAGAGGAGATGTAGCCAGGGCTAGCTACATTAGCCCGTCTGCAGCAGCCCTCCCTGTGTGAAGTACCACTGCCAAAACATTCCTTTCATTTGTATTTATCTGTGTGTGTTAATCATTATTCTCTCAATAAATGAAAACTGTAATCATTTATAGAGACTTTTAATAACATGAAGTGAAAAGCAGGTAAAGTTGTGTGTGTGGTGATGTCACGAGTGTGTTTCTGTTCCAATTGGCCCATATCTATACTGTGTGCTCCCATTCTCCCCCATTAATACTTCAAGAATGTACTTGGCAACAACACCAGTCCATAGTACCTGTGTTTTAATCAAAAACATACTTGGTGAGAACACAGTCCATATTTGTTTTCTTCTGAATTTACAGCCTGCCTAGAAAAAGACAATAAGTGGCACAATTCCAATTCACAAGAACACAATAGAGAGAACGGACAAAGTCACCGGATTATTTTGGTTATTAATTTACGTTATTAATTTACCCCTGATTAGAGTAAGACATTAATAAGCTACAACCTCTGATTATAGTTATTGATTTCATCACCACTTGGTTAAAATAGCAAAAACAGAAATCTAAGAGCTGAAGGATGAACTTCAATCACTGTATTGATGACAAAGGTTACATCTGCTTAAAATAAGCTGTTATTGGTCTAAAAACACAAACACTCAACATGAATCTAGTTGAGAAAATATGGATCCTATAATGTTTCAATGGAGGACGTCACTTTCTGAAATAATCTGAGCTCTTTGACTAAAAGTGTCTTTACTGAAATCCTTTTATCGCTAAAACATCAAACAGATGATTTCCTGTTTGTTCCTTCATATTGCTGATATCACTGAGTTACTTCCTGCTTTTGAACATT
>NW_015151924.1:84484-86515 GCF_000732505.1 Cyprinodon variegatus
AGAACAGAGGACCCAGGATTCTGTGGAATTATTTCAAAAGGTGTTTAATAAAACTGGCTGCAGATCTGCAGAAGCAGCGGCTCAGACAGAAACCTCTTCAGGAGGGAAAGAAAGGTTAGTGGCCACGATAATCTGGGGATCATTATGAATGAATGAGTCACTAACCTGGATTAACAGGTCAGTCTGTGCCCAGAGAACCACGTAGGATCTTGATTCATGCTGACCTTGCTGGTTCAGACTGACCATTAGACTGAGGATGATAACCAGATGTTAACAAGATCTAGCACCAACAGCTGAACAGAACTGTTTCCATACCTGAGAGATAGATTATGGTCCACAATCTGAGAGGATTTCCTATTGGATGCCATATAGATGGAAATTATGTTTGACCAGGAGTTGAGCGGTTTGGAAAGCAGATGGTAGTTTTCTGAGGGGTATAAGAAGGCAAGCTTTAAAACAGTCCATTATGATGAGAACTGAGGTCAAACCTTGTGAAAGCAGGAGTCCAGAGATGAAATCCAGAGCAATGTGGGACCAGCGACGCTTAGGAAAATGCAGAAATCCGGCAGGTGGCCTGTGGGTTGGATTGTTTCAAGTGCAGATGGGACATGCAAGAACATATTCTTTAATGAGAGCAATGATTTAACTAGTTCTAGGATGAACAGAGAAGTTGGCAGAGTGGAACCAATGATTGAGGCGGGAATGTACAGATGATGGGACATAAGTCTTGGACAATTGAAGAACTATTAATGGGAAAAACCAAGAAGGAAATGTGCCCTCTGTGGTTTTCTGAGCTTGTAAGTTCTGCTATGTAATGATCCATGCGCCGACTTATCGTTGCCGCTATGATGCCTAAGAGGAGCTTCCATGTTATGGAGAGACAGGTTATTGGCTGATAGTTGGTTAAGACTGTCCCCTTTTGTGGGTTTCATTATCAGGACTGTTCAGCCCTCGGTCAGCCACTCAGTGTGGGTCCCACTCCTCAACGGCCAGCTCATCTGCGCTGCTAGTGAAGAGATGTCAGCTTCTTCAACGAGTAGGTGTGGGCCTGGTGCTGTCCAGTTCTTCAAACTTGAGAGTCTTTGTTGGAGGTCTGCTGTTGTGATGTTCACTGGACCTTCTTTAGGGAGGTTAGCATGATCATCTCTTAGGTCTTTCGGTGATGCTTGTTTCTCCTAGATACCTTTTCAGTATCATTCAATCTCCAGCCTTGGGGGTTCAGTCATATGTTGTCATCTGTCACTGGGAGGACAGCTTAGTTCAGGGGTGCCCAACCTTTTTTAAACCAAGATCTACTTTTGAAGCTGATGGCATGCCAAGCTCTACTAAGCCAAACACAAGGGATGGGATTTGTTTTTTTTTTTGCACAGGTGGAGAATAAACAGTAAGTCCAACAAACGAGGAAACGATCAATTGTGTCAAAAAATAGGTCATCAATCATATCTCACTCTCACTCACTCACTCACTCACTCACTCACTCACTCACTCACTCACTCACTCATTCATCAGAAACACTAAAACTACAGAAAAGAGCAGTCAAGATTTCCAGACAAAGGCTGTGCAGTCAAATAATTAAAATAAACCAATCGATTCACACACAGTACAGCAGAGATGAAAAAAAACATTAGAACTGTACATTTACAGTCATATGTTTATATCAATATATATATAAAAAGATATATATATATGTATATATATAAATATACATATATACATTTTTTGTTTGTTTTGTTTTTTAAGGCTGCACTTTTAAAAAGATGAAATTGTCCAGAGAGCTATTCCAAACTAACTTTCTTTATTGTTTTACACTTGTACAAACAAAATGACAAATAAAATCTAAGATCACTTCAAAAGCAGGAACAAGGAGAAGGGAAGTCGACTATTTCAGAATGATAAACTTCACTGGGCATTGGCATTGGCAGAAAAACTGGCAGATGGATTAAAATTCAACAGGAAAACAGATAAAAATAGGAAAATACTAAGTACAAACTATGTGGATGTGTAGATGTAATATACAGCAGCATAGGTTGT
>NW_015151924.1:87286-88666 GCF_000732505.1 Cyprinodon variegatus
GATTCCTCTTCGCGCTTTAGAGTCCCTGGTATCAACCTAGCAACCGTGGCAAACCATTCCCAGCAATCACCATGCAGCAAAAAAGGTTCCCTGTATACTATTTATTTTTCATTTTATTATTATGAAAATACTCACTGGCCTCTCATGATCAATGATTTGATTAGTGTTTTTTAAAACTTTTTTGTTTTTTTTTGTCATAGCCATAAATAGGTCTACATTATAAAACTTCTCACGATCGACTGAAACTCTGTCCACGATCAACTGGTAGACCGCGATCGACCGGTTGGGCACCCCTGTCTTAGTTGCTTCAGTGAAAAAAAGGCAGTTTATTCGACTTGCTTCCATCTCTTTGCTGTTTCTCTTCACTTAGGCATCCCGTGCTTGGAGGGTTTTTTTGGTAGTTTCCATGGGCTCAGGTATTGGCATTTGTTTGTATTTCTGCAGCATTGATTTGACCAATTATCCCCTGTAGAGTTCTGCAAATAGACTTACCTACAGCCATACAGTCCAACCCTCTACGGTGTTTGAGGACAAAAAACACCAAACTCAGAGGATAAGTGGTGATGGCTAAAATATCAGAACCAACTTTCTGCATAATAGACATTTCTGTTTGATGGACTTTAAGATGCTCCAAAGGAGGAAGAGAGTGGAGGAGGGGAGCTTCTCTTGACATGTGCCTGGCTGGAGCTGTCAAGGTTGGAGTGGAGGTTTTTGAGGACCTAAATGCAGAGATGAGTTTTGATGATTTAATGAAAAGTCCAAATGCAACAGAAGCAAAAGATCCAAAATGCAAAATGTCTTTTAAGCTCTTAAGAGGTTTTAAGAGGTGGGTTTAAGACCTTAAGTGGGGGTAATAACTCAGAATGCATAAAATTCCATCAGTAAAAGTTTAACCAGCAGGTGGAGCTATTGACACCAAAAGTTCAAAGCCCCACAGCTCTGAAACTGTTATAACTGGAAGTCTGAAATGTTCTGCATTTGTGGTTGACATGTTGTAAAACACATATGATACAATAAAACTAATAATGTAATTTGGGCTTACAGTTCCTAAGTTATTTGCTTTTCCATTTGGATTTGCAAAATAGGCGAGTTACCCAAAATGAGGTGGATTTTAAGAGGTTAAACACATCATCCGTTTGTTTCTTACATTTATCCATTATAATCTCTAGTTCTAGAGAAGTTGGAATTTGCTCTTCCTGTTGCCTGTCGTCATACTGAATTTTCTGCTCCACTGATAATAGCTTTTCATAGTTGTTAAACACATGTTCAACTCTGATTGGACCTACTTAGAACAAATTCAGAGCAGCTTTCATGCAGAGGTGTCGAGTAACAAAGTACAAATACATTTCATCATTCTGCTTCATTCTATCTCTATTCTCC
>NW_015151924.1:92801-94009 GCF_000732505.1 Cyprinodon variegatus
TGAGACATAATAAACTCATGGCTCAAAAAAGCTGCTGCTTTCAATCAGAATCAGAAATACTTTAATAATCCCAGGGGGGAAATTACTTTTTTTACACGCTTCAGTTACAGTTATATATATATATATATACACACATCCAACTACACTATATAAGAAAGACAACAAATAAGAATATGGGGGAGCTATTGTTTCCATGGGTCCCCTTTAACCCTTTAGAGTATGACACTACAGGTTTGAGCTTATCACCATGAGGCTGCAAGCACAGAGGTCATATAACTTGCTTAACTGTCAACTGTTTTGATGCACGGTTTTTGATAATTTTGCAAAGCTAAGACAGTCGCTGAGAAAAATTCTACTTTTAGCTTTGTGAATTGCTGTTCTGCTTCTCTGACATAGCTACTAGTGTGTCATAAAAAAACTTAAGAGAAGCTGACTTTTTTTTCATAATGTGGAATCTAAGCCCTGAAGTAATTGCACAATTCTAAAAAGACATTCTTGTAGCCTTTTACCTTCTGCTGAAATAACATTGCCCAAACAACAGACTTATATCTGCACCCTATAATATTTATATAACTAGTTTTATACTTTCCTTTGCTTCACATTTTAGCAGATATTGTTTTATCCTTGGCCTGATTTAGGACCTATTTTAACTGGATCTACAGTTGTCAACATTCCTACATCAATTTTTCCTGTAGACCACAAAGCATTTGGAATATCTTTGAAATCATTTTCATCAGATTGTGATAGCAAAGAATGCTGAGTTATTTTAAAACATACTAAATCTTGAACCTGGGGTTTTACATTAAACAGAATTTTATAATGTTGTTTCCATAGTTGGAAAAATAGACATGGAGCAGAAATGCTAAGCATGTTGCATAGAACACAGAAGGATTTAGTTGCAACACCATTACATGTATTATTCATACAGCCTTCATCCCCCCAGCGTGGGGAAAATTGCAATGCCTAATTTTCCATCAAGTCTCACTTTAACAGATTAATGGGTGATATAACTACAAAAACATGCAACCTTGCAACCTTTTTCCTGTTTGAAGGTCTTCTATTTCTATTGCCCTTGACATCCATTCCTAGGATGTTTGATCATTTGCTGATTTTACAAAAATTAGCCGTTTAGATGGTTTTAGCATTTACATTATCTTTAACACAAGTATTACAGGCACCTGAATCGCATATAAGTCTAACTGCCTGTC
>NW_015151924.1:95078-98375 GCF_000732505.1 Cyprinodon variegatus
TGTGCTTGGACTAAATGCAGAGGTGTCAACTGTACTTAAGTACAGTTTTTAGGTATCTATGCTTTACTCCATTACTTATTTTTCCTCCTACTTCTGACTTCTAATAATTATATTTTCACACAAGTATATCTGTACTTTCTATTCCTTACATTTTTTAAACAAACGTTACTCGTTACTCTTGGCTTCGGTTTAAAGCAGAGGTCATTGATTAGCAGACCACGGTCCGAACCCACCTGCTGGCTAATCTGTGACCCAACCTGATTTAAAACATTTATGAATTACTGCATGTTGTCTGATGACAGTGTCTAAACGTCACTTGCGCCGTTTCTCCTGTTATCCAGAAATCCAAAATCCTCCGTCATCACTCCACAGCATCTAGATCTCATGCCCAAAGCAAAGCCTACAGCCTCCGCTGTTCCTCCCATGTTGCTGCGCTCTGACTTCTCCTCTGAGCTTCAGGAGAGCATGCGCGATATTATCATTAAATTCATAGGAGTGAAACATGCAGAAATGAATGCTTAATTTAATATGCTATATCAAAAAAATCCCCATCAGCATCCAGCAGATGTGCGGTTTCTGATGGAGATGAGAAATCTGCTTCCTGGTCTGTTGAAGGATGAATAGTTTGCATCTAATCTTTTAAATAAACAGTGTTAGTTTTTTAAAATATATAAAAATAATGCTCTAATGTGTAATTATTACTGATCTGTTGTTACTATAGTTTAATTTGACAAACCGGATCATCTTGCCGTTTTTTTTCCTGTTTGGTGCGATTGCAATAGTGGATCTTGACCTGGCGGAACCGGAGCAGAGCCTGAACATTTAGAGGATGTTTGGCTCAACCTGCTGCTGTGAAGAAGGATTCTCCACCATGAACAGAATCAAAAAAAATTCAAACCCAGGTTTAAAGCCTTGCAGGGAAGCCTAAAGCCCACTGCTCTCATTAAGACAGAAAAAAGAAAGAAAAAGAATAAACGCTCAGTTTACGTGTTTGATAAAATATGGGAATCAGGAAATTGTCTATATAGCAAACTGAAAGATTGTTGTTCTCTACTTTAAAAAACACTTTAGATTTTAAAATGGAAAATTTTTCTCATTTTATATATATAATTGGTTATTTAAGAATTCAATGTATAACATGAATGCATAAATACCTCATTTTATTTCAGTCTTAAATTCTGTTTCAATTAACAGATCATTAAAAATGTCTCCTCACCTTTTCTGGTTGATGATTTTCTTTATTCGGACCACGCTGATTTTTAATTGCTTACCCCTGGTTTAATGTTTCTAAATATTTATTTCCCGTCATGTGCTCCATCCAATGGAGATCATTGGCTCCATCCACATCTAGTGAAAACTAGTGTGATTGGATGAGTCATATAACGCAAACACTCATTGGTTAGCTAAAGGAAATCATCAGAAGCAAGCAGGTATTCTTTAAACTGCAAACTTGAATTGTCTATGCCATGCTACAATGTGGGATTCAGGAAAAGGACACAGGCGAGAGCGTATCGGGAGACGGAGACCAACAAGACCTACCTCATCCTTGGCCCTATCTCAGAGAATTTTTACAAATAGTCGAAAAATTGAGCTTTCAATTCATATAGTGGCATCTGACTGATTTTTTTTTAAAGGTTACTTTACACTTTTATATTTTAAGTAGTTTTTGGAACTCATACTTTTTCACTTTTACTTCAGTAAAGAGGTCAAGTTGACACTTCAACTTTTACCAGCGTGTTTTAAACTGCAGCATCTATACTTCTACTTAACTAACAAATGTGTGCACTTTTGACACCACTGATTAAATGGGACTTGATGAGTGGAAATCCTGCATTTTCTTTTCTGTAAACTAACTATGTTTTTACTAAGTAAATGTTTAGTGGATTTTAAGCCAAATTGGAGCATTGTCTTTGGAGTTAAATGCTCTGTGTTGTTTTTTTCATTTTTCACCATAAGGTGCAATTTTAACATGCACTGCGTAGGACCAGAAATGTGCTTTTTCTTAGTTTTAGACCCACCTAGCTTTTGTATTCTGTTTCTTATTTTATGTTGTTTATGTTAGGCCAACTTAGCTTGAGATGAAGAATTGTTGATTATACACTGGATTTGAAAATGTGAAGATTCAAGATTGAGAGTCACCCTATGGACACATGTGAACTGTGCACGAGTCATGATTGCCCCCTGCTGGACGTTTCATGGTTTACATCTGAACTGGTAGGATCTATTGACCTTCCACCAAAACTAGTGGATCAAGGTGGATAACAATGGACTGATAATTCAGAGAAAAAAACCCCAGCAGAATTGAAAGGAAGAGACTTTACTCTGTGAAAGACAGACTGTTCAGTCTTTTGCTGAATATTTTGAATTTTGTAACATTTCCACTGTATACTATTTAACTGGCCATAGACGATTATACTGTATCAATGCAGTGTTATGCATTGTTTGGTTTCAAATGCTAAAACAACATTTTGTTTTTGTTAAACTGAAATGGTACCTACACTGACGTAAAAGAGTTGGAAATAGAATAGAAGTAAACTCATTAATAAAAGTTTTAAATAGAGAAATACCTTGAACTGAAAATTAAAATAACTAAAGGTTGCAATCTATATTGATAGAACCCAAAACTAATTAAATATCTCAAAATTAAACAAAAAAAATTGATTTATTCCACATTAAATGCTGTATGTAAGTGGTGCTCTTTTGTCCAATAAGAAGCCAGCATTTAAAATTCACTCCCTGGTCTTTGTCTCTTATTTATTTTAAGTCTTATCTTACTCCTCTTAATTGAGTCTAGATTTCTGATCCTGGTCCGTAGAAGGTTATCATACTATAGTGACTCTCTGAGTTGCTGTACTTAAATGAATAGATTAGGAGGTTTATAGTGTCTTTCCCCGCGGCCTGGACACTGGTAGTGGGAAGGTGTAGGATGGTGGGGGCCTAGAGTCTTTGGCTGAGAGGTGGAGGAGGGAAGGCGGTTGGTGAAGATCGGATGATGACCAGGCAAAAGGCTTGGCAGAGAACTTAATGAATGACGTCTTGGCAGATGATTGTCTTCAGGAAGAAGAGCTGCCTCATGATGATAGGCTGGCACTCGGGCAAGGAGCCTCAGCAGGGGATGCAGGTGAAAAATATCAGTCTGGCACCTACAGGTGCTTGGCTTCAGGTACTTAGAGATTCACTTCCAAACAGAAACCCCACATTCATATCTTCAGGTAAGACAGAGTACATGTCAGACTTAATAATATTACTTTAGCGATAGTTTCAAGGTGTTGCTTTATTGTATGTCCCGTACCATGT
>NW_015151924.1:98736-115629 GCF_000732505.1 Cyprinodon variegatus
ACTGAAAATAAAAAAGGAGAAATATACACATGAACACACTTTGCAAGTACATATAGAAACATATATACATATGTTTTTATCAACAAATTATACACATTATACCAATAGGTTAGTAAAGACTACATATATGAAAAATACTCTTATTTAGGAGAATCATTTTCATTTTTTTTTTATTATTGTATTGGTGAAAGCTCTGAAAAATGTGGGTCCTCTGTAAGGAATACTGATCTGAGACTGAATAGAAGGAGCAAAGAAATGTGCCATGATAAGAAAGCTACTTTGAATGGAATATTGGTAACATTCACTGTTTAAGGACAAAATATTATTTAAATGTAGGCGCAATAGATAACAATACATACAAAAGTTATTTTCCCTCAATATTAATTTACAGTTAATAGACTTGAACCAATAACATAGCTTGACTTCATTAATAACTTTTATATGTAACTTAGGATCCTTATGGGAATGAAACAAACTTGTGTTTTCCACAAACAAAATCTAATAAAGTTTATAAGAAACATAAGAAACATCATGAATATACATCAAAACCAACAAAGGACATAAATAAAACCTTGGGTTAGACCACAATGAAGGGGAGGAGAAGGAGAATCTATCCTATTATAGTGAACAGTTTGGTTTCTGTTTGTTAGATAACTAATAAACCAGTGCAGTGGGTCCTTCATGCCTAAAAGTGAGAGCTTATCTGACAGGACTGAGAAGTTAACTGAATCAAATGCTTGAGACAGATAAGCAGTGTTCCACTTGAAGATTATCTATTGTTTTCCTTTCGGTCTTTAGATTAGCATATTTCATTACGTAATTATTGGAATTGTCAGAAAGTTCGGATATATCTTATTAAATATATTGATTTATGCTATTACTGACTATAAAAGTTTTCACTCAGTGAGTTTCACTGGCAAACCCACACAATGCCTGAGTGAGGGTGTTTGTAGACAAGGTTTATTCATAACATGTTACTGTTTAACCAGTCTCTGTAATTTATTTTGACTCTGACTGCTTTCCATTACTGTAACTAAGAAGGAACGAATGCTGCCAAGATAAAAACAGGGCTGATGACCGTGCAATAAGGGCCGTATGATGAACTGTTCTCTCTTTGCAAAGATAAAATAAAGAGCGAGTGAAATCCCTCTGAGTGGATTTCACTCAGAGGGACGGCAGCAGAATGTGCTATAAGATGTTCTGATTCTTAGGTCAGAGGTGACGAGGTCTTCAGAGAGACCTCCCTATTATCCCAGCTTGGCTTACAGCAGAATAGTAACTGGTTCGCTGTTTATTGACTAGAGTTAAATTACCTGCAGATAAATAGACTCAAAGTGGCCATTTTACCACTGACCCAGTTACAGGAGGCTCGGTAAAGATGGACAGCCTAAGGGTTTCAGGAATCTGCCTTTCTAGTTTCCGTGGCTCATTCTTCCCCCTAACCTGTTTTCAAAACAAAGCAGGAGTTAAAGATGGTGAAAGTCAATGCACAGCTGTATAAATTGGTAATTGATATGAGGTTCAAATATCACAACAAATAAAGTTTAATGAAACAGATTAAGCAAATTCACAGATTTTGTTCGTTTAACAATAATTGAGCATTTCTGTGTCATTATTTTGTCATGTTTGGCTTAAGGTTCCTAACCCACATGCAGAACACACTAAAGCAGGAAAAAAGTTCAAAGGTTTATTGAAATATTTCTGTACAAGGAATAAACAGATCCAGGGGTTAATCAGATCCAGGACTGGTCACGGGTGGGTTCACTGCAGAGGGGGACAGTGGAGTTAGTGGATGTCCAGGTAATTTGCAGGATGTGAGGGAGCAGGACAGTACCTGTGCTGGAGTTAGAGCTTAGCGGCTGAGGGGGGGAACCTTGAGGGTCCAGAGGCTGTCGGCAGGCTGAGGGCTTGGCGGAGGCAGAGCTTGGTTTGAGTGTTTGCAGATCACAGATTAGAGTTTCCCTTCCAGATTCTTCTGAGAGCGGGCAGGCAGGTCTTTGACAGGAATAATTCTCCAGGGTTCTTCAGAGATCAGCCTGTCTGATTTCCAACAGAGAAACTCTTCAGGGGTTTCTGGTTTCAGGCAGGTTCAACCTGGGAAGCAGAAAGGAGAAATCAGATCAGGTTCAGGTTTTCAGGGAGTCAGAGATTCAGACAGGCAGGTTGGCTCAGGCTTGCTAACCGTAACTGGCAAACACTCTTGCACTGGAGAGACGTCCTCTGCCTCCTTAAGTACTGATCTCCTGATGAGCAGACGAGCGACAGGTGGTGCAATCAGCTCCGGCTCCAGGAGATCTAGTACGCCCTCTGGTGGAGAAAGTGGACAGACCTCCAGATTCAAACATATTTAAATGCTAAAGTCTAATTTGTTCAAATTAATTCTTTAAGGTTTGGATTTAACTTTTGAAGGGCTATATGTGTAGAGAAAAGTAATTTGTATAAAAATGAATTAGGCTGATTGAATTTGCTTTTAAATTACTGAAAATTCATTAAGAAGTAAATGTATCTAACTGAAAAAAGTGGTGTGAATTTTATCACCTAGCAGACCAGTTACAATATTGGAAGCAAAATTTTAGGAAATAACTGAAACACAGCTAAAATTTGAACAATGAAAATGAGGCACAAAGACATTTCTGTTTTTAAGCAATGACTTTTGTTGGACCCAGCAAGAGATGTTAAACTTTTTAGGATCAGTTTTAGGTTGTTAGGACTATGACTTAAGAATTTCAATAGAAAACACAAAGAAATTATGAATCATCAAAATCACTTTCATCTGATTCAGAGTCTGGCATTTCATCAATGCTCTCCGAACTCATCACTTACCCCTATGCACCAAGCAAGTAAATTATACAGTTCAATTGGCACAATCTTTCTAGCTGAGGAAATATTTAGATCCTCAGATGTAGGAGGCCAATTGGCATTCATGTTAGGGGCACTCTTAACTGCTTGTTTAAGAATTATACCTGCACTATAAATGGTTCTGGTACGGTCTCGTTGTTGAAGAGTGAAAAACTGTAATAGCAAGAGAGCGTAAGCCATTAACTAAAGAACAAATGTCTTTTTAGAATTGTGCAATTACTGCAGAGCTTAGATTCCACATTATAAAAAAAAACTCAGCTTCTCTTAAACTTTGTTTATGACACACTAGTAGCTATGTCAGAGACAATTGAATGGACCCCAGAAGCAGAACAGCAATTCACAAAGCTAATAGTAGAACTTTTCTCAGCAACTTTCTTAGCTCTACAAAATTATCAAAAACCGTTCATCCAAATAGTTGACGGTTAAACAAGTTATATGACCTCTGTGTTGTTACAGTCTCATGGTGATAAGCTCAAAACTTTTGTGTCCTACTCTAAGGGGTTAAAGGGGAACCGTGGAAACAGTAGCTCCCCCATATTCTTATTTTTATTATATTGTGTAGTTGGATGTGTGTATATATATATAAAACTGTAACTGGAGCGTGTAACAAAAGTAATTTCCCTCTGGGATTATTAAAGTATTTCTGATTCTGATTCTGAATGAAAGCAGCAGCTATTTTGAGCCATGGGTTTACCATGTCTCCACAGGAGGGATAATGAGTATAGTACAACAAGTATTTCATCCAACTGCAGGATTAAATATAACTACTTTAAAAAATTTTGCAGAGCATGTCTCACATGTTAGGAAGAACATGTAATCTGCCCAAAGCTCCTATTGTTTCCCCACAGCAAGGCCTGAAGCCTGGAGACAGAGTGCTGATTAAAATCATCAAGGGGAAAATTGGGCAGCTCCAAGGTGGGAAGGACCCTACATTGTGCAACTAGCAACTCCAACCGCTGTGAAGATCCAGGAGAGAGACACTTGGATCCACCAGAGTCATTGTAAGCTGATTAAAGACTTTCGCCAGTGAGAAGCCCAGTTACCTTCACAGGGACCCCACGACTAAGGTAGGGATCTGTGGTGAAGCCCAGCTACAAAGGGGTTAAGCAATTTAGAACTTTTCGTCTCAACGCTGGTGAAGAAATCAACCTAACCCAATCTTTTAGCGTCCTGGTTAGTGGGCGCTTCCTTGGAGGGACTGATGAAGATGGGAAAACTAAAGTGGCTCTGCTGCCTGATGGTGACCATTGGTTTGGTGCTTTTAAGGACTCAAACTGACTGCCAGGAACAAAGGAAAACCAGAATGGTTTTTGATGGATCCACACCAAGTCATCCCTACAGTGCCAAGATGTGGTGGCAGCATGCCAAGCGTGTTGCTGAAGGTTTGAAGAAAACAGACTGTTCACACCTCCAGTGCAAGTCCAGCACCATAGACAAGTTGGTTCACCATGGGATCATGGTAGCAGGTGCTGATGAAGATACTTTTACCATTTTGTAGGATTGTTCTTCATGTTTTTCCTTTTTATTTGTTGCCTAATACCTTGCCTACAGTCAATGATTCAGAGAATGATAGGATCCACTCTAATCCAGTATTCAGCAGTAACTTATGTTCAACTCCGCCGAGACGCTGGTGAAGATACTGATGATGTTGCAACTGTGTAATCTGTTACATGGATAATGATCGCTTCCAAGGGAAGCGTCGGGTAGGAATTTTCCTCTATTGGAGAGGTTTTGCCTACTCAAGGGACAGGTTTTTGAAGCTTTTTATATTCTTGATAAATCTTAAATTTTTTCTTAAGTTTTACATTTTAATCCTTTTCATATTTTTGTTTTTTGCATATTGATCTTTGAGTTCCCTATCTGCAATGCAATTATGATATGTGTAGTAAAAACAATTTTGGAAGTGCTATGTGCTGATGTTTATATGCACAACAGGAGGGAAATGTTAGGTTTATTCAATAATGATTATAAAATTAATGTGTGTGTGCATATGAAACATTGAAGCAGGGAGATGCTTCACTCTGTCTTTTGATTCAGTCAGAACACCACTCTGTCAGTGGAGCATTCTGTCTTATGACCTGATCAATTGTTCTGTCAGAAGAATACTCTGTTTTGTAATCATGTGTTAATAAAAAGGGACTGCAGGAGGGGGTCCAGGATAGAGAGTAGTGTGTTGGGTTGCAGCTCTTTTTCCCCTTCTGCAGAAGCTGTTGAAAATCCCTTTCTGTGTGGACTCAGTTACTCTTTTACGGACCTACATTTTTTAACCTAACAATGGGGTAGGTAGTGACCACAAGCAACAAACTGTTGCAAAGTATATGTTTAGCTATTTAAAGAGCTTTGTTTTCCTCGGATAGATTGATTTTCCAGATATATTACATTTCATTGTATCTCTGAAATAACAAAAAAAGAAGATGAACTTTTGACTCTGAGGAGAGCAAAATGGTTCCTGAAAGGAGAAGTGTTTCATTTGAAACAATGATTTATAGAAGAGGAGAAAATACTTACTTGTCTGGTCCAGGTGTATGGATTTTGTTTTTGATGTCAAATGACCTTTTTTACCTTTCAGGACAAAAGGTCGTAGGCCTATCTGGAACTTGGTGTCCTAGTGTGTCTACTGGAACTCCAACCGTAGAGGTATGTTAATCCCAGTAACAACTACATACCTACAGGCTTAAGAAAATGAATGACTTTAGTCAAGTGAAAATATGCCAAACAAGGACACACATGACTGACTGCTGAGGACAATGACTCCCATCAGTTTTATTTCATTTTAGGTTCTGATGCAACTAGCAAGAACCAAGAGGGAGCTTTTAAAAGTATTTGTGTAAACCAGTCTCTAACCCCAGATTCTGTTCCTGATGACACCTATAGCTTTGTTCCCTATTGTTGGTGGTTTTTTTCCTTGTACAAAAACAGCTGACTTATTTGTTATTGACATAAACCATCATCAGATAAAGGGTAAAGACACAGGTTGAAACTGGTTTTGCAGAAAAAAACACTTGGCTTAAATGGATTACATAAGCGTATATATATATATATATATATAAGGGCAAGGTTCTTTTGTGATCAAAAGCATTTGAAAAATAAATGTTCCTAAATATTCCCATTACATGTACTAAGTAAAAGTTATCGCTCAGACTGCTGTACACGTGCAAGGTTACACAAAGATTGGGCATGAGCAGTTATTTTAGCGGGATGTTTGGTAAAGGGCCAGACTCGTTTAGACTCAAGTATTTTTCAACATCTAATTATTTGCTCAAATTGTTAGACAGTTGTTTTGTTTAAGACCTTCATAGCTCTTAGCATCAGTTTAAGATCGCTAGAAAACTTATTCTAGGTCAAAACAGGAATGAACACTTTAGCTGTTAAGGCTGTTGTGGTTTTCTCGTTCTTGTCTTTGCAAAGGTAGAGACTGAGAGATTACCACTTTTTCATTTCATTTATTTAACTGTAGTAGCATAGTTTAATATTTTTTTCATACAAAAAGATTTATTATACATACATTTTGTATGTTATAAAATTAAATTTTACTGGATTTGCTAAATTGAATGGATATTTTTATGTACGTGTTTCTTGGAAGTCATGTGATTTAACAGCATTTAGCTAACCACCACCCCTTTGCTACCACTATAAAAGCTCTGAAAGCAGTTCCTTGTATACTCTTCCTGCACCTGTCTGCAAAGGAGAGCTTCACGTTCAAAACAGCTCAGGTAAGAAGGTTTGGAGAGAAATTAAGGTAATAAAATCTTACATCTTAGATATACTATATCATAAATCTGTATGTTTTCATATAAAAGAAGAAATGAAGTGAATAACCCAAACCAAGTTGTAATATTCATAAAGTGTTTTGGAAAATACGATAATATTACATAAATTTAACTATGTTACTGGATAAATACAGCAATAATAAAAACACAGAACAGATGTATTTGTTCTTTCTAGATAGTCAGGAAAGGATTAAGAATGGCATCAACCTTTAAAACAAAAGAAATCAAATTTTCAGTTACCCGTCTGCTTTAGATTTTTACAGTTCTTCGGACAAGTTTCCAGCAGTAGACTTAATTAATTGATACAGTTTAACTTCTCTCAGTTTTATTCTGTGCTGAATGTGAGGGAATAAAAGCAAATTAAATATTTAATTACAGACAACAAAACAAAAAAACACATTCTAATTAAGATGATTGCATCACATTTATTTTTGAACATCTATAAAGTAGATAATTTGGATTTTCCTTTTGATTTACTGGAACTCACAAAATACACAGCTGCTTTTTGTTGTTGGGGCGTTGTCTGTTCACCTTCTCAATGCAACAATTGTTGAGTAACCAGTAAGTATTCGTTTTTTAAGGTGTGGTGTTCTGGACCAGAGATTTCTTTCCATGTCTAATGTAACAAGAAATTTACCAACTGTTCTGTGTTATTTTTTGTTTAAACCTGGTCCTTTTTATTCACCAGGGAGTAATCCTAAACTTTCTCCTCCTCCATAAGCAGAATGAAAGAGAACCCAACTTAGTTTTCACTTCTATATATATATATATATATATATATATATATATATATATATATATATATATATATATATATATATATCGTAAACCTCCCCCCAAACTCCAAAGTTGAAGATCATGGTTTCCTGCCTCCATCTTCAGACTAGAGCATGTCCATATACAGTATCTGAAATACACATATCAGCTTTTATCTAACAGAGTACATAAATAACATTTCCTACATCTATGTCTAACATTGTCATTTCAACTGCATGAGACATTTTTCAAATATTCCACTTAAAAATTGTGTGGTATATGTTCCAGTAGGTGGTGAGACTCAAACAGGAAGTATTGGTCTTTATGTGTGGAAGTTTATGAGTAAAACTTCAAAGGTGAGGCTTCAGTTGAGAAACAAACAGAGATACTTTGCAGTTGTTTTCACTGAGGCATTCAGTGAAGACTTCTTGGGCGTGTCATTAACATGATGCTGTTTCACCGATTAGTTTCACATATGAGAGCTTTCACTGGATATTTTATTTAAGTGGCACAAAACATCACAGGTGAGCCCTTGATGCAAAACAAGAATAAAATATTATAGCACTTTGTAAAACCAAAATATTTTCGATAAAGTTGAGTAATGAAATCATAGCAGTCCAGAGTTTGTTTGGCTGATTGCAACACATCTTGTTGACTAAATCTTCTCAGCGATCTTTTATCACTGTACAACACTCTTGCATTTACATTTTCAGATGTTCAAAATCTATTTTGGATCTATTTCTAAAATACTATTTTAAACAGTATTTTCACCTGAACTAATTAAGTTTGTTGTTTTAAGTCATTCTATACTCTGTACATTTCAACAGTTTTTTTCCACTTCTTTGATCCTAGGACATAAACATACACTTGTGTGTACTTAAAAAATGGCTTCAATTGGTAAAAAGCAATTATATTAAGTTATTCCTGTAATGTACTGCATTGGGACCCAAGATTCAACCACGACAGGTCAGTGACATTTGAACAGTTTATTGAGTAAGCAGGGTTTAAACAGCACTGGCTCTCGGGCGTGCAGCTCCCAAAAAGGGGCCGGAATGTCCTAGAAGCAGAGGGACAGATTAAATGCTGCAGTGGCAGGTTAGAACAGAGGAGTTGATGAGCAACTCACCTGGTAACGAGAGGAGCCAGAGAGCTGAGTTTCAGCCAGGGACAGGCAGGAGGCGTTGGGGACTGAGAAGTCCGCTTGTTGGCGGGGACAGGCCGTTGAGACAAACTGACAGGCAGTGTGGGCTTTCCAGGGGCTTTAATCCAGAGGCAGTCCAGGTTTGGTAATGGGGTCCAGTAAAGCAGTAGATGTATAGGAGGGTGTAATCCAGCTGATATCAGAAGCACAGGAGGTCAATCCAGAATCCAGTATCAGACTCGCAGATAAATCCAGAGAGGGATCAGGCAGATCAGAATCAGAGGTGAATTGCAAGGAGGGTGGAGACTGAACCACAGAGTTAATTAGGGTGGAGACTGAACCACAGAGTTAATTGAGAACAGAATCAGCTCCAGTGACAGGATTACAATTCCAATTAAAATTGGAAAGCAAACTGAACTTAATTATCTAACTTGTTTCCAAGCAATATTTTATAATAATTCAACTTAAATTTAGGACAAATTAAACTTAACTTTTCTTACTTTTTCGACTCAATCATATGATTTAGCTAAAACTAAGGACATACTCTTTAAGAGCTCTTTAATATTGTGGTGAAAGTTAAAGCAGCTTTAGTATTAACCTTAATTTGTCATTTCAGTCTGTTCAGTTGGCTTCAAATGGACACAAAAATCTAATCTTGAATCTTTTTATATTTATTATACAAATGTTAACAAAACATCACAACCATATTTTGAATTAAAGCCTTACTTATATTCTACTTCATGGCATTATACTAGACAGAGGTTTAATGGAAGGAAGTGACATACACACATACTGCATCCACTTACAAATGCCAGCAGAGACATAACAGTACTTCTGTAGTGCAAAGGCCCAAAACAGGCAGATGTACAAAGTATCTTCTTGTGAAAACACACATTTTTAGATCCACAGATACTGTGTGAAACTAATCAGAGAAACTGATTAAACCTTTCCCAAGAAAAGGGTAAATATAAAACTGTGGAATGCCTACTGTAGACACGTGTAACATTCTGGGTCAAGTAATTATGTTTTAAACCAATTGTCTCTTGGAGCATACAAAATGTCATCAAAAACATCAGAGCATTAGAAAGGTTTTTTTTTCTCTACATCAAAGAGTCACTGTAAGCTTTGAAGCCTGCTATAAAGTTTTTGGACTTTAGGGGACATCTTGCGCAGCTCAAATTGCACAATGACTTCTGGAGCACTTCAAAAGTTAAACGAAGAAGCTTGGGGTAAGCTAGGTTCAGAACAGAGAGTAAAGAAGGACACCTTGTGTCAGAATGATTGATAACTTATGACCTCTATGACCTTATGAACTCACCCCGGTGCCATCCCCTACAAATGATTTATGACCTTAACCCCTCCCTCTTCCGATCCCATCCCTCACGAATGATTTATGACCTCATCCCTCCCCCTCTTCCGATCCCATCCTCATCCTTCCAGCCCATCCCCTATCCTTCCGGACCCCCCCAAGGTTTTATGACTCCATCACCCACCCCCCTTCCCTAAGCTTACCAATGAAAAAAGCATGTGGAACTACGTCCCACTTTAAATATTGCTGGGGAGATGTGTTTTTGTATTTACAGCAAGAAAAACAAAATAAGACATTCCTACCAACAATGCAAAGAATTCCAAGAGTTATTCTTAAAAGCAGAGAATTACGCTCAGCAATGGAAAAATAATCGTGTTATCTGACCAGCGTGAAGTAGGTGTGAAAAACAAGCTCTATTTTTTCTGTCTGCAAAGAAATGGAGGACGCGAAGAAAGAATCAGGGATAACATGGTGAAAGGTGCTTCAACTTCGACAACCGTGGACAAAAGACCAGCCGAAGAAATGGAGGACGCGATAGATGACTCTCAGATCACTTTCTGTGAATGATGCTTCAACCTCAACAACCCCGAGCAATAGATCTGTGTTGTCGAGTGAAATATCTTTTTAATCCGAGATGTCAATTTCTGTATTCCAAGCTTCGAACCACCCCCTCCAAGCTCCCAAGAAATCAGCATTGTATTTATGCCGGGTTCAGCATCCTCCCCTAGAAACACTGCATGAAGAATTGTCTTTAGAGGATTCTGGCAGGGTTGGTGCATGGGGATACATCAAATATGAATCCGGCAAGCTCTACCTTTACCAACTGGACAGAGAAGAGAAGCTCACACCCTTTTCTGATACATACAACCTTACCTATATTTATTGGGCAATGAGGAATTGGCTACACCAGAAAAGTCAGAATAGATCGGTTTTCTATCCAATGTTAAAATTGTTAATGGAAAGGTACTCTTTAGCGCAATATTGCAAACAAAATCTACCACAAACGGGTCCTGGTCTCTCTGAGCAAGTAGGCAAAGGAGCTACAATGATTTGTTTCCTGACCTGTTTGTTTTAGAAGCTTTAAATGCAAAAAGTGGGATCTTTAGGACCATGCTGGCGTTAACCTTTCATCTATGGTGCCAAAAAAAGAAGGAAATTGGGGATAGAATTTCCAACCTGTTCTGGAGTTGGCTGGCTTGATATTCTGACTGTAAAAAAACTCTAAATATTGGGGACACACCTTTAACACTAAGAAAAAAACCCTCTTTTAGACCCGCCCTCCACCCTCTACCCTATTTATTTAGCGTGAGGAAGCATACCATCACACAGGACAAACCTACACTGGATAAGATGGGGTCATACTGGGATTTATACTCTCCTATTTCCCCCACAGCAACGCCATATCTTCCAACTTCTCCACCCTATCCTATATCACCCCAACTTTTTCCAAACGAAGCTAATCATCCACCATAACTCTGCCAATTATAAAGCGGGAGGTGGACAGAAATGAGGAATGGATCTTTTCCTCACACTTTGCTATAGTGAAAACAGCCATGCTTCATTTGCTTAACAACGTCGCTTTGGAATATAATCGAGAGACTTGTTACGGATGTCAAACAGACCACCCGAGCCAACTCCAGCATCATTTTCTCGAAGCATTGAACGAAGAATTCTATCAGACTCACTTTATTACGCTTCAACATCGACTCAAAACAGCTTAGCTCATTCCAGCCATTCAACCTTGAAAGAACACGGACAAGAAGCGGAGGATTTCAGAGTGCAGATAATAGAGGAGACCATTTTGTACAAACTCAGATCTTTGTTTGGACTGCGCGTGGCTGTTGAAGAAGTGTATAGGAACAACAGAGAAATGTACAAAATCAAACAACTGTACTATTTCAAACATCTTTGGATGTGCTGAATGAATTATGTGCTATTTAGTTGCTTGTTTATCTTCTGTATTCTATTTTGTAGATGTGATTTTAAAAAGTGTTCTGTTTTTATATATCTACTTTTTACATTTTTAGTTTGTAGATGTGATTTGAAATTTTTTTACATTTCTAGTTTGTAGATGTGATTTGAAAAAAAAAGTTACATTATGAAGAATTTTTCTGGGTTTTGTGTTTTTGTTGTTTTACTCATTTGTCCAGCGTAAATAAAAGAGAAAAGAATAAAAAGTCTCATTATTTTCAAGTGCTGGTGTAAGGAATAGGATATCTGATCGTGAAGCTATAAGAAAAGTTTACTATAACCCTTCAAATCCTGGAAGTTTTGAGGGAATAGATAGGTTGAGGAGAGCTTTGCAGAATGAAACTGGGAAAAATATCAAGGTAACTGAGGTAGAAGATCTTTTGTCGGAACAAGACACTTTCACTCTCCACAAACCAGCAAGACTTTATTTTCCAAGGAACAGGGTTTTTGTCTCAGGACCTTTGAAACATTTTCATGAAGATCTTTGTGACATGTAATCTTTAGCCGACCAAAATGTCGGATACAATTATTTATTAACGGTTATTGATTTGTTTTCCAAAAAGGCTTTTAACAAGGGCTTAAAAAAAAGCCTGCCTAGTACTAAGGGCGTTTGACCCAGTGTCTAAAGAGTAAAATTCCTAATAAGCTTTAACCCGATGCAGGGAAAGAATTCTTTAACAAAGACTTCAAGGCCTTAATAAAAAAAGGTATGTAATCATCCACTTTGCGACGGCTAGCGATCTTAAGGCCTCTGTCATAGAGAGGTTTAATCGTACACTCAAAACAAGAATGTGGCGATATTTCACCGCTAATAACACGCGGAGATATATGGATGTGCTTCAAGATCTTGTAAAAAGCTATAATCACAGCTGTCATTCCAGTATAAAAATGACCCCAATGCAGGTTTCTTTTGAAAATAAAGACCAAGGAATCTTTACGGTCGGAAGGTGGGAAAAGAAAGAAAGGCAACAAAGAGGAGATTTAAGAAGGGTGACCTGGTTAGAATTTCAAAGTTGCGAGGGGTGTTTGATAAGAAATATTAACAAAGCTTTATGAATGAAATCTTCACCATATCCAAATGCATCAATCGTTCTCCTCCGGTGTATAAATTAGCGGACTATGATGGAGAGCAGATCAATGGATCTTTTTACGAAGAAGAAATACAAAGAGTCAAAATACCCAAAGACAAGATGTAAGATGTGGAAAGGTATTAAAGCGACGTACGCTCAGAGATCAAAAACAAGTGTTTGTAAAATGGAGGAACTGGTGGGAGAAATTTAACAGTTGGGTCTGGGCGGCAGACCTGTGTGAAAAAAACCCTGCATTAAACCCACCACTGACACTTTACCATGGATCCGGTAAGTGATGAAGACAGATTCTAAATTACATTACCGTCTATCAGCAGTGTGGACGTAGTTAAACATAATAATACCGGATCTAGTTTCCGCATAAATTTGGGACGGCATATCAATTTAGAAGGTAGATGGCAGGTTGCCTCTGTAGAGATTTCATATCCCCACAAGTGGTTTAATGTCCCTGCAGAATCGGCCTATTTTGAATGGCAGGAAGGAGCAGTTCTTTCGGCAGAATATAACATTATGATAATAATAATAATAATATTATGAGGACTTGTGAGGACTTGACATGATTGAAAACGGAGATTGAAAACCATCTGAGAAAAATAGGAAGTGATAAATATTTTAAACTACATACAATTGAAAAAAGGATATTTTATCAAGCAGGGGGTCAGTACAATCTACGATTTTATCGTCCTATAGCTTACATGTTTGGTGCGGAGCTGGGAAAATGGATTTTGTTTGATACAAGAACCCCTCCTGACCCTTTTGATCTAAAAGGCGGTATGGATCTTCTGTATTGCTACAGCGATGTAGTCGCTCCACAGGTGGTGGCCGACGCTTATTCCCCTCACTTATGCACCTTGAAAATAGAAGGCCGATATGGCGATATTATCACACAACATTTCAATCCTCCTCACTATTTACCCGTTTCAAAAAAATTATATTCAAAATATTCACGTAGAAATAAAATCCGGTCAAAACGTATCAATTAATTATAGCTACGGAAAGACTGTTGTTAAACTACATTTCAGACCTGTATTTTCAAAGCGTGTGAGGAGAAGAAACATACTATGAAATGTGTTATTTCCCCGATCATTCAAGATATGTAATTCTGGGAACATCTTTCATATTGTCACTTCACTGATGACTCCGCTCTGAACTATTTTAGCTGCTGCAACAGAGAGAAGAAAAAAAAAATCACACCATATCTTGTATCGGATTGAATACAGGTCCCCATAGGTTTATACATTGTTACCAAAATCACGTCGGAGGCGATTTAGGAGGATTCAGCGATGTGCCGGTATTATTTGGCCGAGGGATCAGGGCAATATTTTTAAGATTTTTCAGATTCCTCTCACCCCTATTTAAAAGCGGATTTTCTATAGCTAAACCTCACCTCAAAAGAGCGGCAAGCGGCATAGCCTCAGACTTGATTGGCAAAGATATGAAGAACATATCAGGAAATGAGCAGGACAGTTCAGGGCTAATGCTCCTGGCAGACCAAAAAAGGTCTGCCAGGAGAGCGTGTTTGGAACTCACAAAAACGCAAGAGCATTAAAAAAAAAGAATTCATTAGGAAGAAGCAAAGCTAACAGCACGAAGTCTGTCAGGAGAGGAGATATTTTTCAGTAAGGAGAAGAAGACATGGCTCTACTGCAAGCAGTTTGACGGAGCTGGACTTACTTTCCGCTCTGATGATGCAACTATATCTATAGAAGATAAGGTTTATACAGAAATTCATCCTCTCTCGGCTCTTACAGAGACGGGTCCTATCAATTTTTTGATCTACGGAAAAGGTGACAAATATTTTGATCTAAACAACACACTGATACATCTACGTCTCAAAATTACTAACACAGATGGTAGTGACCTAGCACTGGACGCTCCCGTCGGATTAATTAATTACTCTTCAAATACCATTTTTAGTCTGTGCGATGTGACCTTGGGAGATAGACTTATTTCCCAATCCAGCGCTACACATCCTTATCGGTGTATAATTGAAACATTGCTCAACTATTCAGAAGATACATTAAAGAGTCAATTCAGCAAGGCCTTTTTTTTAAAGATACAGCCAGTGCTATTGATTCAATCGTTACCACCAACGGACCTAATCGCTGATTGAATCGGAGAGCAGCTTTTACGGCAGAATCTAAAGAGGTTCATCTGATAGGAGCTCTACATGGAGATTTATTTTTCTGTGAAAGACTCCTTCTGAATTCTCCTGATATGAGAATTAAATTAACAAGAGCCAGTGATGCGTTTTGATTAATGGGGGCTCGTGATTCTACTTTCCGACTAAAGATATTAGGGGCTTCTCTTTTTGTGAAAAAGGTCTCAGTCTCTCCCGCCATACGCTTAGGTCACACTTCGGCGTTGATGTGCGGTAATGCGCTTTATCTGTTGTGGAGAGTTAATGTGAAGACGTTTTCTATCCCAGAAAATTCAATAATTTGCAACTAAGAGAATCTATTTCTGGGGGCCATACCTAAAAATGTGGTTCTGGGCTTAGTATATCATGAGGCCTTTACTGGAAGGAGAGATTTATCACCCTTTCACTTCAGGCACATGAATTTCGAGTTTTTGGCGCTTTGCAGGGATAGAAAACAGATCCCAGCTAAGGCTTTTCAAACCCACTTCAACGGCGGGAACTCTGCAAGGGAATTTTACAGCATGATTACCTTCATGGGTCGTCATTTGAAAGATCGTCCACTCAGCATCACCCGACAGGACTTTGATAACAGAAACACACTTCGTTTTTAATCTTAATCCAAGAGGAGATATCGAAGGTCTATCTCCAGTGTCTCATGGTAATCTGAGGCTGGAAAAGCGCTTCAGAGAACCGCTACCTCACACCACTACACTCATTGTTTATGCCTGTTACGATTCTGTACTGGAGATTAACTCAAAGAGACAGGTTTGGTGGACTATTATTAAGTATGAATAATCATCAAATTCCCTGCTCTATCATCTCCTGGGAGAAGTGTTTGGAGGAGTCTGGGCCTGCGATTAACTTAGGCTGTTACCACGCCGTTTTACAGGACCTCTATACTTTATCGTTAATACCCACTCTTCACACATGCCGGGCGAACACTGGTTGGCTCTGACCCTGGAAAATAACGGCGAATCTACTTTTTTATTCTTACGGCTTCCAGCCTAATTTAGGCTTCTACCCTCCCAGCATTTCTTCATTTTTGAAAGAAATGTCCTATTGTTCCACAATCAGCAACTACAATATATTCTTTCCATTGTTTGTGTTCAGCATCGCGTATTCTACCTCTGTCATAGTGCATGCGGTTTTTCAATGAGTGAAGTGTTAGGCTTGTATGATGATGTTTTAAAAAATGATGTAATGGTTTCAAACCTTGTCAAAAAAATATCAGTGTATTAAAAAATCATACATTCTGCTCCTTTAACCAGGGAACATGTTCTTTAAAAATTTTCAAACATTGTTATAAATTGTGATGTTTTGCAGAAAAAAATAAGAGTGAATGCTTGAAATATTTTCAATAAATTATGTATATGTTGATAATCAACATATTGTGCATTTGGTGTTATTTTAACAGCATAGATTATGGAGAAAAGGTCATCTAGGCGGATGGATTTCTTTTTATTATTTCTTGGTCTATTATTTTTTTCAAGTTTTAGTCTGCCTGCCTCATGAGAATTTTGAATCAGCTAGAGAATGAATTCTACGGGTCATGTTTTTATCTAAAGCTCAGACCCACATGCAGAGAAGCCAAACAGAGAGACACAGAGTAAAGTTTGAACGGGTTTTATTGAACGGTATTTAGAGTTCGGTGCAGAGTTCCTCCGAACTCTGCTCGGCCGGAAAACTGAAAGACGAGGGGAAGACAGACTGTTAGATTCAGGCTCAGTGGGGAATTGCAGTTGTTTATCTTGAAGGAGAGGATTTGTTGCCACTCACGTTTCCAGAGAAGAGGAGACACGTAGATTCCATAGAGGTTGACAGAACTTACATTTTCTAGGCAACGTGATGCATTTGGTTTT
>NW_015151924.1:117453-128094 GCF_000732505.1 Cyprinodon variegatus
CGGTGGAAAAGGGTTTACCCAGAACTCGGACGGAGTGGAATGATGCAGCCGCTGGTTGCTACTCAGTTTTCCTGTGGTACTCGAACGGGTCGTGGTGAAGATGACTTCCTTACTCAGAGAGGGATCTCAGCGTGCTCAAAGGTGGCTGGATCCAAACCTCCTGTTTGGAATCCGTCCCTCAGTGTAAGACTCAGTTTATCCCACTTGGGAGAAGGCGGTCCGAAAAGGTCCAGTTTGCAGGAAGGCTTCCTGCTGAAAGGCAAAGAACAAACAAAGTTGAGACTCGGGGAGAAACAAGCGCTCAGTTAAACTCTCTAGCTTGGCTAGAGAACAAAAACTCAAAATGCAAAAACTCAGATTAGACCATAGGCGGATCTACTGGGGTGGCATAGGGTGGCAACTGCCACCCTAAATGACAGCCTTGCCACCCCTGCTGCCACCCCAGTTGGCGGTAGGGGTGGCGAGTCTTATAAATTATGGATAATTTGAGAATTACAACCGCTAATTTTTAATGTCGGACTGCAGTGAATGCAGCACGAGATGACGCGAGAGCGACTGAGACTGATTAGTTTTGAAAACCAAATGGGGCAGAGCGAGGGAGCCAGGGGTGATGGGGAGAGGAGAAACGGGATGAAACAGGTAAAAACTGATTAACTATCTATGGAGAAATTAAATCATAATGAAAGCTCAATGTTGCTAGCATAGCTGCAATGCTGATTTACAGATGATAAAAATCAGGTTGCAGAACGTTATTTCTCTAACTATGATGTTAGTTAGGCCTGACGTTTCAGGCTCATAAAGACATATTTGCGGTCAACTATGACAGAACAGAGACGATCAAGTTTGGTTTTACTCAAATCAAAACGCACAAAGGCATTGGATCTAAATAAATTAGTGAAGCGTTTTGCTGAGCAACATGGAAATCGCCGCATTCAGCTGTTATAGTCATGTTAACTTTATGTTCTGCTCTCTGGTGAACCTTTACAGAGCTGCTACATTTTGTTTTGGCATCTGAGAAAATCTGATATTTCCTTTAATGAAAACCAAAAGTGTTAAAAGTTAAAAATGTGATACTGGTGTAAATCCTGCTTAATATGAAGCAGTGTTGTTGTTTCTTTTTTTTGTATATATAGTATGAAACTATCCAGAAATGACCCGTATGAACCTACTCACTAAATGTTTTGTACTTTTACAGATTGGAAGCAAAATTTATTTTTATGTTGCTTCTTTTAAGATTTGTGGAGTTTTGGAGGTAACATCCAGTACCTGCCTTTTTGTTGATTTGTTGATACAGCTCTATCTACAGCAGATCTACATGCATGAAATGTCCCTGTCATGTTGCCGTAACTGCTGTATGACAATAGACAAGGAACAAATGGGGTATATGTGTGTTCAGAGTAAACAATACATGGATGTCTGGTACCTTGTTTGGTGCCTTGACCCATTTATTTCTACTGTGTAGTAATGCTCACTTTAGTGCAGCTCAGTCCATAGATCTATGATGGGGAACTTTTTCTTTCTATAGTTTCTTCTTGTGCAAATGCTGCAAAGCTGCCTCTCTGAAAGTCAATCTCACACATCTGCGACTCAGCACCTGTGTCTTACCTTAATACCTTTCCTGTGATAAGGCCCCTCTAGAAGTAGTGTTATCATTCTTCTATCTCCTATTAAGTGAGATCACATTGTACGATGTATTTCTAATATGAACTGTTTCACATGAAACACATACTGTACATACTATTCTCACCAAACTGTGATAACTGTGATTAAATACAGTGTAAACAAATGCCATATGCTGCCACCCCTCAAAACTTCCTGCCCCCCTCTCGCCACCCCATAAATATTTTTCTAGATCCGCCCCTGGATTAGACTCAGCATAAACAAGGCTTGGCTAGAGTACCCCAAACTGGCAAACAATCTGGCGTCGAAGTAGTGGCAACCAGCAGCTTAAGAGTAGTCCGGTGATGAGGCAACAGCTTGCTGAGGAACATTTCTGCTAAATCTCCCTCTGAACCATTCTGATTTAGTGAGAGCCGTTCCCTAATTTCCACATTGTTAAAATTTTCTTCGTTTAGGGTTTGCGCTCCTTCCCCACCACCAGATTGAATAACATTTTGAGAAGGGAGGAGATGATTTAGATTTTTATCTAAAGGAGTTCTTTCTGTCTGTTTTTTCCCGGATAATTCGCTCAGCGCTTGTTCCAAACAAATTAAATGTTCTTAATGATTTTCTTGCTGCAAAGGCAGACTGTGAGAAAGATTTGTATCTTCTACGGGTGAGGTCGGATTTACAGGAGAACTGGCATCATTTAAAGGGTCAATTTCATTGACCTCATCTATAACTATTTAATTTCTAAAGAGGATCTTGTATTTCCTGTATTTTGAAAAGGATCTGATTGTGCTGCATTTTGATTTTCTCTAGAATGAGAAACATTCGGGGATGTGTTTGACTGAGATAAATGCGGCTCAGACATGTTTATTCACTATTGTTTTTCATCCAAAAATGTCCCTACATATGAAACATATATTCACCAGAGTAGATAAACGAATTCCGGGGTCTTGGTCTTGATTGATGGGTGAAGACAGAATCTCGCAGACAGCCGCCAATGTTTGATAAGCCAGGTGCCTTGATTCTTCATCTCAGTTGGGGGGTGGAGAAACGATGCCTTCCATTCAATTTAGGCCCGATAAAATGTTTCTGGGGTTGCTGCACTGGACACTGGGCTCTTAGTATGTTCCTTAGAGCGAGAGTGTGTGTCTAAGAGATAGAAAAACAATATATGATTACATTATATTAAATACAAATATTTTTTTTTTCCTTACCATCAGCTTCATCAGGTTGAGATCTTAAAGTTGGCTGTATAGATCTTTCAATTTGAACTACCGTTCAAAAGTTTGGGGTCACGCAAACAATTTTGTGTTTTCCTGAAAAGTCACACTTCTTCACCGCCATACGTTGTGAAATGAATAGAAAATAGAGTCAAGACATTGACAAGGTTAGAAATATAGGTTTGTATTTGAAATTAGTTTTTTTTTTACATCAAACTTTGCTTTCGTCAAAGAATCCTCCATTTGCAGCAATTCCATCATTGCAGACCTTTGGCATTCTAGCTGTTAATTTGTTGAGGTAATCTGGAGAAATTGCACCCCACGCTTCCAGAAGCAGCTCCCACAAGTTGGATTGGTTGGATGGGCACTTCCTGCGTACCGTACGGTCAAGCTGCTCCCACAACAGCTCAATGGGGTTCAGATCTGGTGACTGAGCTGGCCACTCCATTACCGATAGATTACCAGCTGCCTGCTTCTGCTCTAAATAGTTCTTGCACAATTTGGAGGTGTGTTTAGGGTCATTGTCCTGTTGTAGGATGAAATTGGCTCCAATCAAGCGCTGTCCGCTGGGTATTGCATGGCGTTGCAAAATAGGGTGTGTTATGCCATATGCCATGATCATACTTTTTGGACATTGGGAACCAGTGTCCATATTTCATCTTGACATAATGATGTGGAATCAGCTTTGGAATCTCTGCAACAACCCCCATTTCAGCCAAGGCCTCTACAGGCAAGTCACAGAGATGTGACCAACCATTACCCCCCTCTCTGTGAGGACAGAACAAAACCACAGAGCACACAGAATTCTTTCGCTTTTGCCTTTTTTGCCCCCTGCTCTCTTTGGCTCCTGCACACCTTGCCTCCTGTCCCTTGCCCAAGCGAGGTAGGAGGGCAAAATAGGTTTAGCCCAGGATCAAATGATTAAAAATAGACCGGAGGGAAAAAAACCCCCACATGAATCAATACTCTTGTGGATGTGTCAGTGCATCAGATCGTCCGCTGTTGGATCGATACAAAACAATTACTATTTACGCCCCTAGTGAGGGGTAAAGGGTGGTTAGGTGTTGGACAGCCGACAGTACCAGCAAGGGAGCCGGGACGCATGCTGTCTGCCTGGATGCTTCGGGGCGGAGCTGATTAGAGCGCCGTTGATATCCCTGTAGTGCCGCGGGATGGAGTGGGGTTCGTCTGTGCTGAGGTAAGCGCCTGCTCGCAGCGTCTTGTTCATCCATCAGAGAAAAGTCCCCATAATAAACAGCCGGATTATTGTGGGAAAAAATGTTTGCTTGAGGAAGAGGTTGTCTCTCTCCTCGGATATCTTAGCGGTTTTAGGGCCACTGTAATGGTATCTGGGAAGAAAAAAGAAAAGTTTGGTAAAGATTTGTTTCTTTTTTCCAATCTCTTTTTATTTTCTTTCTTATTAAAGAAAAATTAGAGCTTTTAAAATGTGAGAAAAAAGCAGAACTTGTAAAACAAATTTTACCTAAAACTGTTGTAGGAACTATTGCAGGGGTTAACTTCCCTTATTTAAACCTAATAATGTAGAAAAAAGTCCACTTACTTCGCATCATGGTGGAGAGGCGTCCGAAACGGGTGAAAGGATGAAAATAGTGCCCCGCGTGCATACTGTCTTTTGTAGGGTTAATGGGAAGCATACCCCTGCAACTCCAAGCTGTAATTTAGATGTTGTTTAGATAACCCTAAAGGCGTGGAGTGTCTGTTTTTTAAATGAAAACTGCGGAGATATAAATTTTAAACTGTCTTTTTTAGAATGCGGGACATAAGCCAGCATGTGGTTATAAAATTTGCAAACTTTCTCTGAGTCAAGAGTGCTTTGTTAAAAGAGGTGAAAATAAATGTTGTTTAGGAAGAAGAAAGTTGCTTATCGAAAAACAGGTATAGAATTGTTTAAACACATTTTAAACCTTTATTGGAGTTCATTTGAGACTTCACTCATATTCAGGGGGGGGGATTGCAGGTCTTTGCATGCATGTGTGTATGTGTGCGTGTGGGTGTGTGTGTCTGTTGGGTTGGGAGTAAGGTAAAAAGGTGAAAAGTTGAAGTAATGCTTATTCAACCGTGTGGTTGGGTCTGGAGAACCATCTTTTTAGTGCCCAGGATGCCGAAGAGCTGGTTTATGTTTATATATATATTGTCTTTTTTATAACCCTTTAAAGGATTATAAATAGCATGTTGTTTAGCAACAAGAAAGTTGTTGATGAAGGAAAATGTGGGTTTGTGGATCAAAAAATAGGTATAGAATTGTTTCACACTAGAAATCCCACAGATACGAGAATTTTCGTATGCCTCCATTCCCCCGCAGTAGTTATCAACTCATGAATCCCTTTTGTAAATGTAAATTCCCCATTAGCGCTGTGGCTGGAGAACCATTCCACCCCCTTAAGTTTCGATTTTAGCTAAAGTCTCGCTTTTTGAGACTGTTTTACCTGAGAGCAGGGGGGAACAAATCATATTTGTAATTAACTATAACTAGGTCTACGTTTTCATTGTCGCCAACAGCGCAATGATTTCAGCGCAGCCAGCCGCGCAGCGATCAAGTGATAAGTGATCTGTTCAATGAAAATAGCACCATGAGCTGGAACACTGTAGAAAGCAACAATATTTATACAATAATGACCATAATTTATTTGGGGGCAAATATAACTCAAGCAACCTCTCCTCTCTCTCTCTCCTCCGCTGCAGACATGCAGACCGCATCGTGAAACTGCAGTAAAGTTGGCAATATGTGCACAGATTCGGCTTTTCCGGATTAATAACTAGTCTGCCGATGATTTATTCTACAAACCAAACAGCTCTCCGCAACCAGAGCAAGGCAGACAGTGAGCAACAACCGTAGTTTCTTCAAAACGAGTCTCCTATCGCGCTGGGAGAATTACATTGGACCCTATGGGGAGCTCACTGCTCCAAAAATGTGCAGGAGGAGCAACCTCTGCAAGTTGCAAAATAATCAGAGAAATATTCAAAAGCGTCACCAAGGAGAGGTTTTATTTCATGTGTATCTCATCTCATGTCTTTCATATCACATTTATTGGATTTGAAAATAATACTTTTCTGGGGAATTTCCAAAAGCCTAAATGACAAATGGCACCTCTATTCTATTATTAGAATAAGTATAAAACAAGCAATGACTACTGAAGTGCCTCCAAACTTGTAGGATACACAGATAACCTCATCTAGATCATGCTACAACTCTTACTTTGGGAAGATAGGCCAAACTGTATTTTGGGAGATTTATTCATTGTTATTATAGGCATATAATAGCCAATAATTACACTGTAGATCATTGTAGTGCCACAAAACTTGTAGCACACATAGATAACCTCATCTAGTTCATACTACAACTCTTACGTTTGAAATATGTGCTAAACTTTTTTTTTTTTAGGTTTTTTCATTGTTACTATAAGCAGGCCAGGTGTGCAATCTCTGCAACAGGAACCACAGCACTGCGCGTTGTGTGCACTGCACAAAGTATACCTGTGGCAAATGCAGGAAGGACTCACCTTGGGTTTGTAAAAACTGCTAAATGGGAAAATTGTGGCTTCATATGTAGTGGTTTTCCTTGGGTGAAATTAATGTTACTCCACTACTAAAATCATACTGTTTGTCATTCTCTTAGCTGAAATGTTGAATGACATGAAAAGGTGAGACAAGACAAAATACAATTATTCTTTAAGTTGTTCTTTCTTTCACATAGTGAGCTTTGCAATATAAATGAGTCTGTTGGTGAATGGACAATATAAATAGTTTCTGCCTTGCCTTGTTAGAAAAGCATGGTTATGACCTGCTCTCAGCTCAGGAATTAGGACCTGTATGATATCTTGTTGTTCAATAGGTTTGTCTAAATAAAAGATTTGGATATGACTTATCAAGATATTCCTACAAAAAGGTCTGATGTTGCAGGGGAAGGTGATGAAAAGTGTAATTGCAGGAAAACTGGAATTCTCCAGGACTTCTAGTGGTAAATTCAGTGGGAAGGAAGTTTTACAGTTCAATCAGTCACTCACACACACATTTAAACACTTATGGCGGTAAACTACATTGTTGCCACAGCTGCCCTGGAACAGAATGACAGAATCAAGACTGCCATACAATCAGAACCCCTTGACCCTCTGACAACCAATAGCAACAAGGAAAGTTTAGTTTCCTGCCCAAAGACACAAAAACTGAGACAGAGCAAAGGCATGGGATTTGCCCTTCAACTTCCACCATTTAATGGGTGAACCCCTTCCTCGTGAACCACCGGCACCCCTTATTTGAGAGAATTGTTGCCTGCCTGTACAACTCTGAAGTCGAATGGTTGCTATTTATAAAATGTATGAAATATATATTATTTTCTGCCAAACAACATTTAGATCGTAAAAGTATAGAATCCAGTATTCATAATCACATAGTAGTGGGAGTATTTTTGTAGCTCTTATAACATCTGTATCTGAATCTTGAGTTACGAAACTAGTAGAACCATGACACCTGATTTTTTACTGCTGTTTGTGGCTACTTGGTGGCACAGCTTGTAGCACTGTTCCAGTAAGAAGGTTCTAGGCCCAATTCACAGCCCAGGGTCTTTCTGCATGAAGTTTGCATGTTCTCCCCGTGCATGTTTGGGTTATCTCCTGGTGCTCTAGCTTCCCCCCACTGTCCAAAAAATGACTGTTGGGTTAATTGGCTTCTCAATATAGTCCTAAGGTCTGAGTGTGTGTGTGCATTGATGTTATGTCTCTGTGTTGCCCTGCGACAAACTGGCGACCTGTCCAGGGCGTACCCTGCCTCTCACCCTCTTTGTCAAACACTGCCAGAATCTATGACCCTGACAGAAGAAGCAGAAGATGGATATGCATTTCCACCCGGAGCAAAATACAACCATTTATAAACCCATGCCCTTTTAAGTAACCTCCTATCACCCAGGTACAGTATAGCATCATATAAAGAAAATGTAAATGATTTCAGAATTTTTCTGATTCTTAGGCCATCATTCATCAAGCTTCTAATCGCGTCTCTCAGGAAAGCAAGAAAAACAAGATGGCCTCACCGTGAGTAACTTGGATCCACCTTATGCTTACAAACCTCAGCCTTGAGTGAACCTTTAATTATTTTTTTTCAACTTGTTAGTCATTTTGAAGAGTCATGAATCATCATTCATTTTGTCTATTTTATGTTATTTGCTGACCAACTACAAAAAAAAAAACTTATACCTTATATGTGCAACTGCATTTACACTGTGTTGATATTTCCACTTAACCATTGTATTAGCCCCATGCGAAAGAAACAACAAAAAAAGACAATTTCCTTCAGCTGTTAATTCTGTTAAAAATGTATAATAGGAACACAGACCTGCCCATGACACATTTGTGAGAGAAAAATCCTGAATCGAGAGAAAACACAGGTTTTCAGAGAGAGAAGAAACACATTTTCAGAAAGTTTATTAGAGATGAATCTATTTTTCAGAGAAAATATTTTCACTCTGATTGCAACAAAAAAAAAAATAGATTTCAGGGTCAAAAATATTTTTGATAGAATTTTTCCCCTTGGAAACGATCATTCATCTTTAATTTATTCTATGACAAAATATTTTTTCTCAAAATTTCTTCAGTCTCACGTAATATCAGTTTTTGCTATCAATTTGAAAATTTGCTCGCTTCAATATATTTATATATATTATTTTACTATATTATTTCCCCCTTTCAGATAATTTAGTTCTCGAATTTAAGGAAAACACAAAAAAAAAAGCTAAGAGCCACTGAGTTAGTAACTTAGTTCAGCACAACTACTCCTTACCTAATTTCCAAGACAGCAACTCCTCTTCAGATTGTGTAACTGTTGGCTTCTTCTGTTGGGATTATTTTATTATTTTCCTCACTGTATTTTCATTTCTAGGAGAGGCCAGGATTAGAAATGTTAGGATTAATATCTAATAAAATATTGGATTCTGGAATTGAGTATCTAAAATAATAATAATAACTAAACTTTATTGATTTAATTTAGCTCTGCGTTTAACCCATCCCTTTGGGGAGCAGTGGGCTGCCATCGTGGGGCGCCCAGGGAGCAATCAGGGGTTAAGGGTCTTGCTCAGAGGGCCAGTTTGGCAGTCTGCCGGAATGGGGCTTGAACTTAGAACGTCAGGATTCCAAGCCTTATGCCCTAAACACTAGGTCGCCACTCTCCTAACCAGAGTGTTAAAGGAGTAGGTTGATTAGGTTACAATAACAAGAAATCCAACCTAAAGGTTCATAGCTAAAGGCATCCATGTAAAGAGGATTTGGAGAAAGAGGATCCCTGGCGTAAGAATTATGTAGAATAGAATAGAAACAATTAATTGTCCCAAAGGGGCAATTCCTTTACAGCTAATCAACAAACACACACAAAAAGAAAGGGACATTGAAATATTAAAACACTATTACAATACCAGAACTCCAAGAAGCACAATTATTAGAATGTATGTATAAACCCAATAGCTAAAGGTATAAAAGACCTTAGGTAACAATTAGATCTTGCCTTTGGGAAATCAGTAAACCTCCTTCTTGATGCTAGGAGCCTGAAGTCAATCTTGGCAATGGCAGACAGACTTGGTCATGAGGCAAAACCAGAAAAAAAGACCAAAAGGTTGTTCTGACTCCAGTTCTTCATTTTCAGGAGGACATTTCTCAGAGAATGTGCAAAAAAGAGATAAAACATCTTTACTCATAAACAGAATTTATTCCAGTCATATATAAAAAGGGAAATCACCAGGTCCATTAGGCACATTAGGTTTCAAGGGGCCAAATCGTCCTATGTTGCAAAAGAGCCTATGCCAGCCTGAACATACCCACCCTGATGCCCTACATATGTATGTGTTGGAAATGTTACAAATTATACTAATGTGTTCATTAAAATTGGGGCATAGGCAACCACCAGCATGGGAGGACACACCATGGTGATGATCTCCTCCCTATTATCCTAAGTGTGTGGTACTGTGATAGAAAACCTAGATGACTTGGTCAATTATAGACCTATATCCAATCTTCCTTTATTATCTAAAGTTACACCATAAAGAACTTTTTGAGAGTTTCAGAGCTCATCATAGCTTTGGTGAAATTCACTAATGATATTTTCATGGCCTCAGATAATTGAGTTGTAACTGTGGTTGTCCTGTTAGACCTTGGTGCTTCATTTGACACAGATGAGCATAAGATTCTTTTTGAAAGACTTGAAATTTTTGTAGAAATTAAGGGAACAGTTCTAAACTGGTTTAAATTTTATTTATCTGATATATTATTATTATTAATTTCCATTATAATGCTGATGATAATCAGCTATATCTCTCTATAAATCCAGATGAAGCTAATCCATTACATAGATTACAGGCATGTCTTGAAGACATTAAAACCTGGATGACTCAACTTTCTGCTCCTGAATGCAGACAAAAGAGAATTATAATCTTTTGATTAGAGCCTTTCATTTGGATGGGATTAAACTGATCTCAGATAATAAAGTAAAAAATCTTGGTGTTGTTTTTGATCTGGACCTGTCATTTAAATCCCATATTAAAGAGGTCTCTAGAATTTTCTTTTTTCATCCGGACAATATTGCAAAAATTAGAAATCTCCTGTCCAGGGGTGATTCTGAGAAACTAGTCCATGCATTTGTTACTTCAAGGCTGGACTATTGTAATTCTTTACTATCAGGAAGTCCACAAACTGTAGTTAAAAGCCTTCAGCTGATCCAAAACGCTGAAGCCAGAGTTCTGATGAAAATTAGAGATCATATCTCTCCTATCCTGGATTCTATTCACTGGCTTCCAGTTAAATTCAGAATACAG
>NW_015151924.1:128566-138343 GCF_000732505.1 Cyprinodon variegatus
CCTTTGTTTCTAGATGTTGGAGCTTGGCCTGTTTTTCAGTGTAGTCCTGTTTCTCTGATTGTGACTAACTGGATGTGCTCTCTTCATCCTCTGACATGGAGCTGGCTCAAAGTTCATCTACCTGGCTGTGTGGTGCCTCCCTAAATATCAATCCCCCATACAACAGACGTCATTTACATGTTGGTTTTATGGCTAAATCTACTCATTCTAAATTTAGTCCAGAAATAGTTGTTGAAAATGGGCTGTGTTTTGTCAGTCTGATTTTCTCCCCACTTTAATCCAATAATAGATGTTGAAAAGACATGAAAAACCCAGTTTACAATGTCTTTTCAATGATCTGAAAAGTACGTCTTTTCACCTTTCACTTTTGAATCAAATGTAGACGTTGTTCGGATGTAAATCATGTTGTCTTTACAATGTCTTTTCAACCAGCTTTTGGTCGGTGGGAAGGGCTCTAGAAAAAGTGCATCTCACGTATGGGCAGGACACTATTTAATTTAAATATTTCTTTAGCTTCTACTTCCATTCATTGAAGAAAAAAAAACCTTAGCTTCACTTTGACTTTGGCTTAATTAAATTTAATTTATAACTGGATTTGTTTTCTTGTTGTTTTTTATTTAGACCAATAGATCAAAAATAGATTTGTATAAAAATATTTCTCATTCTTGTGCTATATTTGTATGACATTAACTTTTTATTTCCACCTAAACCACTGACATTAACTGAAAAATGTTCTTGCTTTCACAGAAAAACAAACATCTTGTTAAAATTTGCTGAAATCATTGCCAACAGTCATAAGATCGATTCAGAATGTCCTGACATCTATGATTTGCCAAAGAAAACAGAGAAGATTGGAAATCTGACTAAAGTCACTATTGGCAGGGAAAATGAGAAGCCAAACAGAACCATCTTACTTGTTGGTGAGACAGGAGGAGGAAAATCTACTCTGATCAACGCTCTGTTTAACTACAGTATAGGAGTGAAGTTTGAGGATGAAGTCTGGTTTCAGATTGTGGAGGAAGAGGAGGAGAGAAGTCAAAACTCAGATGTGGTCGTCTATCAGATCTTTGGGTTTGAAGATCAAGTTTTGCCGTTCTCTTTGACCATCATTGATACTCCTGGATATGGAGAAACCAGAGGGATCCAACATTATGATGAAGTCAGTCAGATATTATTCAGCATCTTTCAGTCAGAGGGTGGAGTTCCTGACCTTCATGCAGTGGGTCTGGTGATGAAGGCGACTGATCATCTAGTCAGCAATCGACTGCAGTACATCTTTAATTCAGTGGTTTCTCTGGTTGGACCAGAAAACACCGTAGCTCTGATCACCCACTCTGATGGAATGCCTCCACATGAGGTCCTTAAAGCTCTAGAGAAGGCAAACATTGAATGTTCTAAAGATAAGAAGAACCAGATCATCTACTTCATGTTCAATAACCAGCAGAAGACCCAGAGGACTGAAGAAAATGAGTTTGGCTTAGAGAATGCATGGAGGGTGTCAGAGAGAGGATTTGGTCTAATCAAGACTTTCCTGAAAGATATCAAAACCAAAAACATCAAGCTAATGTTTGAAACCCTGACAGAACGGGCCAGACTGACCGCCTGCATCCAGAACCTGGAGGAGAGAATCAGGTTCACTGAATTAAAGCAGAGAGATATAAACATGATAGATGAAGCCCTAAAGGAACACAAAAAACAGAATAAAACTGGGCAGTTTACTGCAGAGGTAACAGAAGTTTTTAAAACTCTAAAACCATTTAAATCAGGTCCAACTGGTGAGGTTTCTGAAGCAGCTGTCTACTGTACCGTCTGTATGGAGAACTGTCACTATCCTGGATGTACAATGGGCTTAAGTCCAGAAAGGTGTGAGGTCATGAAAAATGGAAACTGTACTTCATGCAGCAACAAGTGTCCTGCATCAAGGCATGTGAAAGAAAACCAGAAATATGTGATCAGAACCAGAAAAGTCCAACACACTGAAATAACAGTGACACAGAAGTACAAACAGAATCTGGTAGTAGGTGAGAATAGGTCAGGTCTGATGGAAAATCTTGTAAAAGAAATGAAACAGCTGTCAGCAGAGAAGATCCAGCTGTTGGATAAAGCCTATCAGCTTGCTGTTAAATTGAATGAGACCAACACAGTAAAAGCAAACATTACTTCCACTCACGTAATGCTGGACTTTCTGATCCAGAAGATGAAGGAGAAAGGAGACCAAGCCAAGGTGAAGAGACTGGAGGAGATGAATAACAAGATGGATGACAGAACCAGAGTAATGCTGATGGAGAGGTAAGTCCAACTTACAGAAAAAACATAAACACAAAAAAATTTAAACAATATGTGCTTTTAACTTGTTCATTTAAATAGATTATCTGTGATTAATTGTTTTATTTAAGGAAAAAAATTATCTCCAAATAAATTTATAGAAATTATAGAAATTAATAATCTCCCAGAAATTCCATCTGTAAATGAAGAATTATTAACAATGCCAAACAATGTTAGTTGCTGTGGGAGCTCCTCTTTCTGTGTAATCCTTCCAGCTCATCTCCTGAAGTCACTCTTATAATCAGTGTTTACATGTGAGTGAGATAAGATGCCTTCTTTTATAACAAATGGGGCATAGTATGATGAACACAGACACAACTGTCAGCCTTCTGCAGTGTTGGGCATGTTACTTTGGGTATGGGGTATTGCCCCATACCCATGTAAGCCAAACAACCCCCATACCAAATGGATGCACCCCTTCGTCTTTTCCAATTTCAGAATCAGAAAGACTTTAATAATCCCAGACGGAAATTACTTTTGTTACACAACAAACCACACAAGATAATATAAATAAATACACATATAACTCTTGTGCAAGGAAAGAATAAATGTCAATTTCAGAGGGAGGCGTTATAGAGATTGATGACCACAGGTAGAAATGATTTCCTGTGGCGCTCTGTGGAGCATCTGGGTGAAAGGAGTCTTCTGCTGAATGAGCTCGTCTGCTGGACCAGTGTGTCATGGAGAGGATGTGAGTCATTGTCTAAGATGGACTGAAGCCTGGACAGCATCGTCCTCTCTGCCACGGTGGTCAGGGTGTCCAGCTCCTTCCCCACAACATCACCGGCCCTCCTGATCAGTTTGTTCAGTCTGTTATTTTCAGCTACCCTCAGCCCACTGCCCCAGCATGTGACAGCAAAGAAGAGCGTGCTAGCAACAACAGACTCATAAAACATCCTCAGCATCGCCCCACAGATGTTAAAGGACTTCAGCCTCCTCAGGAAGAATAGTCAGCTTTGGCCCTTTTTGTAGACCGCCTCAGTGTTTCTAGTCCAGTCCAACTCATTGTTAAAGTACACTCCCAGGTACTTATATTCCTCCACAGTGTCAACAGGAACCCCCTAGATGGAAACAGGGATCACATGTGTTTTTGTCCTCCTCAGATCCACTATTAGCTCCTTAGTCTTTGTCACATTGAGCTGTAGGTGTTTCAGCTCACTCCAAGTGACAAAGTTGCCCACCACAGTCCTGTATTCACTCTCCTCACCCTTTTCAATGCAGCCAACAATTGCTGAGTCATCAGAAAACTTCTGAAGGCGGGAGAACTCAGAGCAATAGTTGAAGTCCGAGGTGAAAAGGGTGAAGAAGAAGGGGGAGAGGACAGTCCCCTGGGGGGCCCCAGTGTTGCTGACCACCCTGTCAGACACACAGTTCTGTAGGCGTACATACTGTGGTCTACCCGTCAGGTAATCAACAATCCAGAACACGATGGGGGCCTCCATCTGCATCGCAGTCATCTTCTCACCTAGTAGAGCCGGGAGGATGGTGTTGAAGGCACTGGAGAAATCAAAGAACATGATCCTCACTGTGTTCGCCGGCTTGTCCAGGTGATTTTAGACTCTGTTCAGCAGGAACATGATGCTGTCCTCAACTCCCAGGCGGGGCTGGTAGGCGAACTGTAGTGGATCAGTGAAGGGCCTGACCATGGGCCTTAGCTGCTCCAGGACTAGCCTCTCAAAGGTCTTCATGATATGGGATGTCAGTGCCACCAGTCTATAGTCCTAAGGGTTGCTAGGGCACGGCGTCTTTGGCACAGGAACAAGGCAGGATGTCTTCCTCAGCACGGGTACTCTCTGGAGGAGCATGCTCAGACTGAAGGCTAGGCTAAGTATTCCACAGAGCTGATAGGAACAAGCTTTGAGCACCCAGGGGAGTACATCATCGGGGCCCGCAGCTTTGCAGGAGTGGAGTCTGGTTAGCTGTCTTCTCACCAGGTCAGGAGTGAAGGACACTGTAGAAGTAACCGTAGGGGAGGGGTGAGGTCCTCAGATTTGGAGGACATTATGTGAAGCAGGGGCGAGGGGTGGAGTCGGTGGATGTGGATTGAGGTAGTGAAGAGCAGACAGGGGGTCTGTAAGGAGGAGGAGTGGGGGAAGGTGGAGTGGTTGTTGTAGGGAAGCCAGCAGTAGAGGGTTGTGTTTTGCATGTTTTCAAAACAAAAACAGGGCTTTGTTGGGCTACTGTATAAAATCTCGAGTTAACGCTATTCATGACATTTTGAATTGAAAAAGCTTCCTGGATGGAAAGAGAAACGCCTTAAAACTTGAAAACCAAGTCCAGTGGATTATTTAATTTTTTTTTTTTGATTGACTTTCATACTATTACCTTCTTTTTTTCAAAAACGCAACCTCGCGATTGCAGTATTTAATTTAAATTAGAAATAAAATTAAAATTCCCTGCAAATATGTTGGTTCATGCGATAACTAAGCGAACAACATGGCAGAAATATATTTAAACAGATGAGATATATCCATATATCAACCATGACTCATCATCTCAAACTAAATGTAAACAACTTGTCTCCTCATTTATCCAAATACGCCACACCAGCATTTGCCATCTACCTTTGTTCTTCTTTTCTATAATAAAAAACATAGAATTTTAGAACATTTAATGTTTCCAGGTGTCGAATTTATTTTCATAATTGCAATTTGTACAATTTGAGGGTTAATGAAACAGCTATTGTGTATACTATATGTGAAGTTGCTTTGATGCTGCTTGATGCAACAAACCATATTTGTGTTGCCTGCACTATTATGGACCAGAACAATAAGCAAGAAGAGATGGATTGTCACAATGTCTTAGTCACTTGGGAAAACAAAAGACACCTGACTACTGCAAACCAAATATACAATTTAAAAAAGCCCCATACATCAATAGACCAGATGCAGAAATCAAGTTTGTTTTACTTTATTGCTATAAAAGTCCACCTGTGCGTTAGAGGTGTTCTGAGACCCTGGAATTACTTTGTGCAAAGTCTGTACAAGAATAACGCAAATTTAACTGAAGCACTGAAGAAAGTTAATTAAGATGGAAAATGACATAATTTTCTAAAAGATATAGTTTAATGACGGATTAAAATTTTTGGCACTTCACCAAGCATTCACATTTTAATAAGAATTTTATTTTAAAGTTAGTAGGACCACAGACAAGCCATATTTTAGGCAAATGTTCATTAAATGAAGCTAATTAGAGCATTTTCATAGACAGAATTACACAAAAAATTAAAGACAAGTGTTAGAGCCATATAGAAATTATGTTTATCTCTACGTTATATCTGATTAGAATTTAGTTATTGAAATACACTGTTTATTTTATTAAGAGTTTGGTTATATTTTGTGGTTATGTTATTTCATTTAATTAGGCTCCTTTTAATGTCCTGTGTTTAGGTAAGGTCACATTTACAGTTTTGCTTTAGAGATGTGCATGGCAGCGCTTTATAAGTTTTAATGGAGCAGGACGAGGAGCAACAGTTTTCTGGGCGTTAAGGTTATTTATAAGTTCAACTGTCATTACAGGTTTATTGGATGGGACGGACCAACTTTTTCTTTTTCCTTTTTGTTGTAACCACTGAGTTTCGTAATAAACTGAAGAGGATTTTTTTTTTATTCGCTTTGCTTCAGTTCTTAAGAAAGGTTAACGAGTCAGAAACTTCACATCCTGCAAAAATGGCGAAGTTAATTTTTATTGTGAGGAAAGAAATTTTTCCACTAGAACCAGCGAAATAATGAACTTGAAAATGAAATTTTGAATGTTTTTATTTTAAACAGGCAGACATGCAATTAGTTTTCGGTACTTCAATGATTCTTTATCATATTTAAATTCTATATTTCTACATCTTTTAATTTATTTCGGCATTTAACCCATCCCATCCAAAGGCTGCTATTGTAGGGCCCTTTTGACCGGGGTGCAGTGTGGGGTTAAGCGCTTGGTCAGGGACCCAGATTGCAGGCTTTGGGGATGGTACCAGGTACTTGCAACCTTCTCAGAGCACAACCACACTGCCCTAACCACTAGGCCAGCACTCCCCCAGCGAAATGAAATCTCTGCAATTGACCCATCACTCATTGGGGAGCAGTAGGATGACATTGTGTGGTGCCCACGGAGCAGTGTGGAGTTAAGGGTCTTTGCTCAGGGAGCCAGAATTTCAGTCTGTGGTAGTGGGCTTGAACTCAAAACCTCTGGATTCCAAGCGCAATGCCCTAACCACTAGACTGCAACTCCCCACATGTACATTCTTGTGACTTTTGGGGACATTTCATTCACTTGCCTTCATTTTATATGGCCTAACTCAGACCCTTACCCTAATCCTAACTATTACCAACCTATACCTAACCCTTACCTGAACTGAATTCACACCTTAGTCCTAAACTGAACCCCAGATTAAAGAACAAAACTTTACCATATGGGGACCAGCAATTTGGTCCCCATAAGGACATAGGTCCCCATGATGTCATGATCTTGGCACTGACAACTGGAGCATTAGTTTCATTCCTTCCACCTGCTTAGCTTCACCCAGTTTGATCACCCATCTGATACACCTATTCCAGCTCCTATTATGCAGTTTTGACAGTTTGTTTGTTCCAGATGCTCTGAGAAGGAAGGCCTTAGAGTTCTGTCATGGTTCTCGTCTATTTTGGCTGCTTGTTCCCTCTGCAATCAGTCCAAGATATCTAAGAGACCTCAATCTGGTTTCCGTTGTCCACTACCTATTCCATCTCGTCCTTGGTCCAACATAGCCATGGACTTCATTATCTAGTTACCTTGCTCTGAAGGTAATACCGTTATTCTCAACATCTTTGACAGATCCTACAAGATGGTCCATTTGGCTACGCTGACCAAACTCCCATCTGCTAAGGAGATGGGGGAGATCCTCACTTGTGAGTTTTTTTTGCCTGCAAGGTCTCCCCAAGGACATTGTTTTTCAGTTTGTTTCTCAGTTTCGGAGGGAATTCTGTTATCTGTTGGGGATCACTGTCAGCCTGTCATCAGGCTTTCACCCTCAAATGGACAGTCAGACATAGAGGGCCAACCAAGAGGTCGAGACTAAGATTTGGGTTTTGTGTGAGGCTGATGTGCCTAAGTGAGCCAGTCAGCAACACTGGGTGGAAAATGCCATTTGCCCCCTCCAGCACCACTGGGCTCTCTCTCATTTTTTGTTGTGTTCGATTTCCAGCAACCGTTGTTCGACATTCAGGAGAGAGATTCCAAAGTTCCATGAGCCCATTTATCTGCCCTCAGGTGCCAGTGCATCTGGAGAAGGGCTAGAAAGGCCATTTCCAAGGCCTAGGTTTGCCAAGTCAAAGTTGCTAATCGACTTGGGCTCTAGTGCCCGTTTACCTGGAGGGTAAGGAGGTTTGGTTATCAACCTAAGACTTGCCCCTTAGGGTGCATAGCCAGAAGCTGGCTCCTCACTTTATCGGGCCATTCCCCATCACCAAAGTGGTCGTCACACACGTCTAGTTCCCTCATACGAAGCAGGTATATCCCATGTTTCATCTTACTTGGGTGAAACTAGTGGTAGTTTCTAGCTTTAAGCTCACCTCAAGATCACCTCCATCCTCCCAATTCGTCGATGGAGAGCCTCCCTACAAGGTCAACAATCTTCTGATGTCCAGGAGGAGGGGCAGGGGGTTCCAGTACTTGATGGACTGTGAGGGTTATGGCCACGAGGAGAAGTCCTGTGTTCCTGCCAGGCTTATCCTAGAAAAGGACATGATCAGGGATTTCCATGAGCAGCACCCTGACCAGCCCAGAAGGGCGTATGAAATCATCATGATCTTGGCACTAATGACTGGACCATTTGTTTCATTCCTTCCACCTGCTTAGCCCCGCCCAGTCTTCACCTGCCCTTATCTGATCCACCTGTTCCAGCTCCTATTTATGCTGCCTGTTTTCAGGCCATCATTGCCAGATTACCGGATTACAGATACAGAGTGTAAGAAGTATTTTGAGTAGCCTGTAGTGTTGTTTGACTTACCTGTTTCTGCCTCTTTCTGAGTTTTGGTTTGCCCCTGTTCTGGTCTGTTTCTGCCTGTTTCCTGTGTTCGGACTGCTGTTTGGACTCCTGTTCAAACATGGATGCCTGTTAGCGACCTTGGATCTATCCCCTGACCCTGGCTTTGGTAATCCCTTTGGTACGACTGTGTCTCTCTGATGCTTCTTTACCTGCTATGGATTCTGCCTCTGGACTATTCTGCTCTTCAGAGTCTGCTGGCTCCTGCTCTACAGGCTAGTTATTGTTCCCTGTCTGAGCATAGTGATCACTAACTTGAGTGTCTGTCATAGAATTGAGCAAGCCGGTCCCAGCGGACGAGCTGCTTAATCCAGAGATATTAATAAAGCATTTTATCTTCAAACAAACATGTTCTGTCTGCCTGAATTCTGGGTCCATTTATCGGAGCCACATGATTGACACATGAGTGACTCTGTAAACGGATTCCCCACACTGTCATAAAAACAAGTCCACACACACAGAAAAAGGTTGTGTCACACTATACTTATAGGGACTTCCTTTAAGTTGTAATTAATGTCGTAGCCTAACTCTGACCCTACCTTAACCATTACCAACACATGTCAAACCTTAAATGTAACCTCCCCCTAAAGAAAACCTTTCCTCATGGGGACCAGTGGTTGGTCCCCTCAAGTACCTATTAGTCTCCACAGGTTAATAAAAACATAGGAACACATTAGACACACACACACCAATTCTGATTAATTTTTCTTCTATCTAAATATTATTTTTTATTGAGCATGGTGAAATCAGGCAAAATATCACAATATAATTTTTTTGCTGCCTTTGATGTAAATTTCTAATCCCCTCAATATTTTCAATTTGTCAGTCTTGGTTTTCATAACAAAAGGTTTGGACTATAAATTCTGTAACAGGACCGTAGAGACGACAGAATTAGATTAAAATATGAAATTAGTAGGTTCGATTTCAGCTTCGTCCTGTCACAGGTGAATGTGCTGAACCCCAAGTTACCTTCATGAGAATCTGATGTGACAATTGCATTAGATCAGGGATGTCAAACTGGTTCCAGAAAGGGTTGTGTGGCTGCAGGTTTTCTTTCCAACCAAGCAACAGCACACCAGACTCCAGTCACCTCATCAAGTTAGTCTAGTCTTAACATGATGACTTGATGAGATGAATGGAGTCTGGTGTGCTGTTGCTTTGTTGGAAAGAAAACCTGCAGCCACACGGCCCTTTCTGGCACCAGTTTGACACCCCTGCATTAGATGCTTTGAGCTGCCAGAATGACTGGAAAAAACATAGTAAATCAGTCCATTTATAAGATAATTTAGAAGTGATTCCTTGTGGGACCAAGTTTAACTGACATCAGAAACTAATCAGCAAATAAACATGAAACAAACTCAGGGCCGGATTTATCAAGATCCAATTTTGCGTGCAGTAATTTGCGCTCGCAAACTGGAATTTTGCGCGAGGGGCTG
>NW_015151924.1:138728-148995 GCF_000732505.1 Cyprinodon variegatus
ACGCTGTTGATAGATCAGTTTGTACATTTTTTAGCGTGCGCAGTGAATTAGCTCACGTTTTTATACACGCAAACCTTTGATAGATCCGGCCCTCAGTGTTTTGTATATTTGTTTAAATGATTGACTTTCGTTAATTAGATTCAATGTTTTTCAGGGTGAAAAGAATCTCATCAGATTTTGACAACTTGATCTCAGACAGTTTTGAGATCAGATCAGAGCTTCCTGCCGTCTACCAGCTGAGAACAAAGAAAGAGACGTTTGGGACTCTGACCAGAGTCATTTATGGCCAGAAAGATGAGAAGAAGCCAAACAGAACCATCTTACTTGTTGGTGAAACAGGAACAGGAAAGTCTACTCTGATCAACGCTCTGCTCAACTACGCCATGGGGGTGAAGTTTGAGGATGAAGTCTGGTTTCAGATTGTAGAAGAAGAGAAGAGAAGTCAGACAGAGAGCCAAACCTCAGATGTGATCGTCTATCAGATCTTTGAAGGTCAAAATCTGCCGTTCTCTCTGACAATCATAGATACTCCTGGCTTTGGAGACACCAGAGGGATTGAACATGATTTAAATATCAGTCAGAGATTGTTAGACTTGTTCCGATCAGAGGATGGAGTTCAGGAGATTCATGCAGTTGGTTTGGTGATAAAGGCAACTGAGAACCGACTGAGTGACCATCTGAAGTACATCTTTGACTCAGTGATGGATCTGTTTGGAAAAGACATAGAGAAAAATATTGTAGCTCTGGTCACTCACTCAGATGGAACAACACCTTTAAATGCTCTAAAAGCTCTTAAAGGTGCAGATATTAAATGTGCCAAAGATGGAAAAAATCAGCCTGTTCACTTTCTGTTTAACAATCTACAGAAGACAGAAAGAAACACAGCAGAGAAAACTAATCCTTTGAAGCATTCCTGGGATTTTACTGAAGAACAAATACAAAACTTAAACGCCTACTTAGACACATCCCAACCTCAGAAACTAGCGACAACTGTAGCGGTTCTGAATGAGAGGATCAGACTGACCGCCTGCATCCAGAACCTGAAGGAGAAAATTGACCTGAGTGAACTGAAACAGAAAGAGATTAAACAGATCCAAGAAGCTCTAAAGAACAATGAAAAAGAGATGAAAAATAATGAGAACTTTACTATAGAGGTTGATGAGGCCTATATTGACAAAGAACCAATTAGTGGTGGGATGAGGGGGTTGGTGTTTTATGAAGCAGCTGTCTGTTGCACTCGATGTGAAGAGAACTGCCACTACCCTGGATGTACGATGGCTTGGTATCCTCAGCACTGTGAGGTCATGAAAGAAGGTCGCTGCACAGTTTGTACCAGAAAATGTCCTGCATCAGATCATGTAAAAGAGAAATGGAAGTATGTGACCAAAACCAGGAAAGTTCAGAAGACTCTGGAAGACATGAAAGAGAAGTATGAAAACAATAAAGCTGAATGCGAGAACAAGCGAAGCCTTTTGGAAAACCTTGAAGAAGAATCCAGGAAGCTGTCTGAAGAAAGAGCAGAATATCTGAATGAAGCATATCAACATGTCGTCAAACTGGATCAGATAGCCCTCAATGTTGTATCACGTTCCACTTTTGTCCACCTGGACTTTCTGATTGAGAAGATGGAGGAGAAAGGAGACACCAAGAAGGCTAAGAAGCTGAGGGATATGAAAAAGGCTGTGGATGAAAAGAAAACAAGTTCAGTGCAACGTTGCATTCAATTCTTCTCGTCTTTGGGGGGGAAGTGAGAGACAGCTTGAGAATAAAAATTATAATCATCCCCTGCTTCTGAAAATGCTTCAGTTCATATATTAATAATATATTGAGATATGAAATGTTTATTATTATCATCACACTTTAAATAATAAAAAAATTTAATATTTTAAGTTTGTTTCTATGTGCCTTTACTTTAGAAAAACATTAAATTAATTATCTCAGCTTCTATAAAAAGCTGCAGGATTCAGTCTGTTGGATTAAAATGTTGTTATTCAAAAATAATGATGTTCTTTTAACAAGTAAAACTATGAAGATTTAAATCTAACAGAGGGGTTGTGTCTTTAAAATTAAACAGTGTAAATATTACTATAAATGTTCATTCTTCCTCCTGATACTTTACAATTGTTCTGATCTCTGGTATTTTTTCAGCTCATGTTTAAACATTAAAGAAATTAAATCAGATGTTTTTAAATTTGATAAACTAGAAAATTATGTAGAACCTGTCATGTTTCATAGAACAGAATATCTATTATAATCTGCATTATCTTTTACATCTTTCTCAGTTCAACATTCTTTACTTTGTAAATTAGATTTTTTTCTTTGTCAATAAAGTCTCTGCTTTGTGAAACCAGTTTTGCTCCTGATATCTTTACTCGACCATCAGCTGAACTGATGAACTTCATTCAACAACTTTTAGATTAAACCTGATAATAGCAGGATGATCATGGTGCTGTCAGCATCATCAGGGATGGACAGTCCTTTATCTCCCCACAGAAGAAATATAAACAAATAACTAAAATCATGAACAATAATATGGAAAAGGAGTTAAAAAATATTTGTTCAAGAACAGAATGTGGTTAAAACATGGCGGCATACTGACAGAGATGCAGGTTAGACTGAGGTAGAGAAGATTATTTTTGTTGATGGGTTTTATGTATTAATTTTATATTTTCCATAAGCTCGGGTTTGGAGATGGATCTATACTGAACCAGATTGGTCCCATCATTACTGAATCATGATAGATCTTTAATAATCATGTTTTATAAACAGTAGATTATTGCAAACATTGGAGCCGTGCTGATAAAGAGACTTCAACTGTTATATCAGGGAGGTTTGACCCCAAGTTTGACACACTGGTGAGAAAAGAATCAAGTAAATAAGATAATCCAAAAAAGAAAATTGTCTTTGTGACTAATCTTGCTATTTAATACCAGTTTGCATGTTAGGACATCTCTGATCTGTGTTAAAATTGGGACCGTTTTTGATCCGGAAAACCTTTTATAATAAACATTAAGGTTGCTCCTTAAAGAGATATCCTTAAATTATTACAGTTTTTCAAAATTACTTTATAAACAAATAGAAAACTAGAAATAGACTACAATTTGAGGTATTTTATTTTTCACATGTTTAGTAACGAGCAACATTCTCCACCCGTTTAGATGTAAGGGTTTCGGCTCTCATTCATAAAGAATTACATTGAAAACACATTAAAATGTACTTAAACCCAACATCCAAACTATAGACGACAATGCTGATCTATTAGTCACACTTAAAAAAAAAAAAGATTAGAATGTCATGATCGGTTTAAGGAATCTGACCCACATGCAGAGAAACCACTCAGAGAACACAGAGAAAAGTTTAACAGGTTTATTTGTAGCAATATGAACAGAGGTTGGATCTGGAAATGAGTGAACTGGTGAACTTGAACTGGAAAGTCTGCAGGGGAGATCACAGAGATAAGTTCAGGGACCATGGGAAATGAGACTAAGGTTTAAATTAAGCTGGAATGGGACTCACGTTTGAGGGGGCTCTTGTCAACCCTTGAATCCAGTCTGTGTGGGATTATCCAGAGAAGAAGGAACTCATTGGAGAGCGGACAGGTAGACATACATTGGACCTGGAGGAGTAATGGAGTAAACTGTCACTTGGATTTCCAATAGGAACTTGAATGGATCATGTGGAGGTTTTCCCCTGCTCAGTGTGAACTCAGTAAATTCTTCCAGAGGGAGAAGGTCCAGGTATCCAGTTATACAGGAAGACTTTCTGCAGATGAGCAAAGACAAAACGAGGACAGGGCACCACCTGGTGGTGGAGGGAGAAGAAACACACAAACTGGATTCCTAACAAATTACAGATCACAGCTGTGCCTCAGTTTGCACCAGAGGCTCCTCCTCATGTTCGGCCCTCTTCAAGCCTACATTCAATGTCACTGTGTATTTAAATGAGTCATATTATTTAAATGTTATGTAACAGTTACCAATGGCAACCACAGCCAAATGAGGGCAAAAGAAGAGGAGTCTAATTGAGGGGTTGGTGATTGAGGTCAGATAAAAGAAGCTTAAAAAAAATTTCAACCTGGAAGACTCTAATCAGCCTCACCTGAACCACCTGCTGATCTGCCTCGTTGAAGCTTCAGCCAATCAACTTTAGGACCACACCCCCTCTTTAGCCAATCATCTTTCAACATCCCTTTCATTTAGCCACTAGCTCAGCTTCCCTCCTGCCCACCAGACAAACTTTCACCCACCTCTGCCCATCTCCATCCTCACGCTAAGGCTAATCTCAGTCTAACTCATCCTCTGGCNACTGAATTAAAGCAGAGAGATATAAACATGATAGATGAAGCCCTAAAGAAACACAAAGAACAGAATAAATCTGAACAGTTTACAGCAGAGGTAACAAAAGTTTGTAAAACTCTAAAACCATTTAAATCAGGTCAAACGAGGTGGGTTTCTGAAGCAGCTGTCTACTGCACCGTCTGTGAGGAGAACTGTCACTATCCTGGATGTACAATGGGCTTAAGTCCAGAAATGTGTGAAGTCATGAAAAATGGAAGCTGTACTTCATGCAGCTACAAGTGTCCTGCATCAAAGCACAAGAAAGACAACCAGAAATATGTGATCAGAACCAGAAAAGTTGGAATCACTGAAAGAACAGTGTCACAGAAGTATGAACAGAATCTGGCAGTAGGTGAGAATAGGTCGGGTCTGTTGGAAAATCTACTAAAAGAAATAAAACATCTGTCAGCAGAGAAGATCCTCCTGTTGGACGAAGCCTATCAGCTTGCTGTTAAATTATATGAGACCAACACAGTGAAAGCAAACATTACTTCCACTCATGTCCTGCTGGACTTTCTGATCCAGAAGATGAAGGAGAGAGGAGACCAAGCAAAGGTGAAGAAACTGGAGGAGATGAACAACAAGATGGATGACAGAACCAGAGCAGTGCTGATAGAGAGGTAAGTCCAAACTAGGGAAAAAGAAAACTACCATAATTTGCAAGTAAATCAGTCCATTTATAAGATAATTTAGAAGTGATTCTCTGTGGGACCAAGTTTAACTGACATCAGAAACTAATCAGCAAATGAACATGAAACAAACTCAGAGTGTTTATATAATGTTTAAATGATTGACTTTCAATAATTAGATTTTATGTTTTCCAGGATGATACGAATCACATCTGATTATGACGACTTGATGTCAGACAGTTTTGATATCAGATCAGAGCTTCCTGCCGTCTACCAGCTGAGAACAAAGAAAGAGAAGTTTGGGACTCTGACCAGAGTCATTTATGGCCAGAAAGATGTGAAGAAGCCAAACAGAACCATCTTACTTGTTGGTGAATCAGGAACAGGAAAGTCTACTCTGATCAACGCTCTGGTCAACTACGCCATTGGGGTGAAGTTTGAGGATGAAGTCTGGTTTCAGATTGTAGAAGAAGAGAATAGAAGTCAGACAGAAAGCCAAACCTCAGATGTGATCGTCTATCAGATCTATGAAGGTCAAAATCTGCCGTTCTCTCTGAAAATCATAGATACTCCTGGGTTTGGAGACACCAGAGGGATTGAACATGATTTCAATATCAGTCAGAGATTGTTAGACTTGTTTCGATCAGAGGATGGAGTTCAGGAGATTCATGCAGTTGGTCTGTTGATGAAGGCAGCTGAGAACCGACTGAGTGACCGTCTGATGTACATCTTTGACTCAGTGATGGCTCTGTTTGGAAAAGACTTGGAGAAAAAGATCATAGCTCTGATCACTCACTCAGATGGAACAACACCTAGAAATGCTCTAAAAGCTGTTGAAATTGCAGATATTAAATGCACCAAAGATGAAAACAATCAGCCTGTTTATTTCCTGTTTAACAATCAACAGAAAACAGAAAGAGACACAGAAGAGAATACAACTGTTTTGAAGCATTCCTGGGATTTAACTGAAAAACAAATACAGAAATTCACCGCCTACTTAGACTCATCCCAACCTCAGACACTAGCAATAACTGTGGAGGTTCTGAAAGAGAGGATCAGACTGACCGCCTGCATCCAGAATCTGAAGGAGAGAGTTAAGCTGAGTGAACAGAAACAGAAAGAGATTAAACAGATCCAAGAAGCTTTAAAGAACCATGAAAAAGAGATGAAAAATAATGAGAACTTTACCATAGATGTTGATGTGACCTACAAAGACAAAGAACCAATTAGTGGTGGAATGTGGTGGACGATGCCTTTTTATGAAGCAGCTGTCTGTTGCACTCAATGTGAGGAGAACTGCCACTACCCTGGATGTACGATGGCTTGGTATGCTTGGCAATGTGTGGTCATGAAAGAAGGTCGCTGCACAGCTTGTACCAGAAAATGTCCTGCATCAGATCATGTGAAAGAGAAGTGGAAGTACGTGAACAAAACCAAGAAAGTTGAGAAGACTCTGGAAGACCTGAAGGAAAAGTATGAGAATAATAAAGCTGAATCTAAGAAAAAGTTGAGCCTTTTGGAAAATCTTGAAGAAGAATCCAGGAAGCTGTCTGCAGAAAGATCCAAGTACCTGGACGAAGCATATCAACATGTCATCAAACTGGAGCAGATCGCCCTCAATGTTGTATCAGTTTCCACTTTTGTCCACCTGGACTTTCTGATTGAGAAGATGGAGGAGAAAGGAGACGCCTTAAGGGCTGAGAAGCTGAAGAAGATGAAAAATGCTGTGGATGAGAAGGAAACAAGTCCAGTGCAACGTTGCATTCAATTCTTCTCATCTTGGGTGGGAAAGTGAGAGACAGCTTAAAAATAAAAATTATAATCATCTCCTGCTTCTGAAAATGCTTCAGTTCATATATTAATAATATATTGAGATATGAAATGTTTATTATTATCATCACACTTTAAATAATAAAAAAATTTAATATTTTAAGTTTGTTTCTATGTGCCTTTACTTTAGAAAAACATTAAATTAATTATCTCAGCTTCTATAAAAAGCTGCAGGATTCAGTCTGTTGGATTAAAATGTTGTTATTCAAAAATAATGATGTTCTTTTAACAAGTAAAACTATGAAGATTTAAATCTAACAGAGGGGTTGTGTCTTTAAAATTAAACAGTGTAAATATTACTATAAATGTTCATTCTTCCTCCTGATACTTTACAATTGTTCTGATCTCTGGTATTTTTTCAGCTCATGTTTAAACATTAAAGAAATTAAATCAGATGTTTTTAAATTTGATAAACTAGAAAATTATGTAGAACCTGTCATGTTTCATAGAACAGAATATCTATTATAATCTGCATTATCTTTTACATCTTTCTCAGTTCAACATTCTTTACTTTGTAAATTAGATTTTTTTCTTTGTCAATAAAGTCTCTGCTTTGTGAAACCAGTTTTGCTCCTGATATCTTTACTCGACCATCAGCTGAACTGATGAACTTCATTCAACAACTTTTAGATTAAACCTGATAATAGCAGGATGATCATGGTGCTGTCAGCATCATCAGGGATGGACAGTCCTTTATCTCCCCACAGAAGAAATATAAACAAATAACTAAAATCATGAACAATAATATGGAAAAGGAGTTAAAAAATATTTGTTCAAGAACAGAATGTGGTTAAAACATGGCGGCATAGTGACAGAGATGCAGGTTAGACTGAGGTAGAGAAGATTATTTTTGTTGATGGGTTTTATGTATTAATTTTATATTTTCCATAAGCTCGGGTTTGGAGATGGATCTATACTGAACCAGATTGGTCCCATCATTACTGAATCATGATAGATGATGCAAACAGTGGAGCTGTTGAGGTTTGACCTTAAGTTGGAAACACTGGTGAGAAAAGAATCCAGTAAATAAGATAATCCAAAACAGAAAATTGTCTTTGTGACTAATCTTGCTATTTAATACCAGTTTGCATGTTAGGACATCTCTGATCTGTGTTAAAATTGGGACCGTTTTTGATCCGGAAAACCTTTTATAATAAACATTAAGGTTGCTCCTTAAAGAGATATCCTTAAATTATTACAGTTTTTCAAAATTACTTTATAAACAAATAGAAAACTAGAAATAGACTACAATTTGAGGTATTTTATTTTTCACATGTTTAGTAACGAGCAACATTCTCCACCCGTTTAGATGTAAGGGTTTCGGCTCTCATTCATAAAGAATTACATTGAAAACACATTAAAATGTACTTAAACCCAACATCCAAACTATAGACGACAATGCTGATCTATTAGTCACACTTACAAAAAAAAAAAGATTAGAATGTCATGATCAGTTTAAGGAATCTGACCCACATGGAGAGAAACCACTCAGAGAACACAGAGAAAAGTTAAACAGGTTTATTTGTAGCATTGTGAACAGAGGTTGGATCAGGAAATGAGGGAACTGGTGAACTGGAACTGGAAAGTCTGAAGGCGGTATCACAGAGATCAGTTCAGGGACCGTGGGAAATGAGACTGTGGAGGGAACTCGTTGGAGAGCGGACAGGTAGACATACATTGGACCCGGAGGAGTAATGGAGTAGACTGTCACTTGGATTTCCAATGGGAACTTGAACGGATCATGTGGAGGTTTTCCCCTGCTCAGTGTGAACTCAGTAAATTCTTCCAGAGGGAGAAGGTCCAGGTATCCAGTTACACAGGAAGACTTCCTGTCATGATAGGGTTAAGAGACTTAACCCATATGCAGAACACCACACGAAACTGAGTAAAAGTTTAACTGAGTTTAATAAGGAAACACACAGAGTAATATGACTGGTTCTGGTACAGGTCCGGGACTGGAATCACTGATATCTGCAGAGATGGATAGCTTGATTAGCTAGGCAGCTTTGAAGGTTTGTCGAGTGTGTTTATTCAGCATGTACCTTGATGAGGTTCTGGCAGATCCTTTGAGAGGGGGAACCGGTTGGGTCCAGAGACTGTAGATTCAGCAGAGAGCTCAGCGGCAGCAGCGTCTAGCTTCTGGTTCTTGAGTTTCAGACCTTGGCTTGGTTTCCTAGCTCTTCCTTGAGAGCTGGTGGAGGAATCCAGACTGATATCTTCAGGTTTGGCTTCCTTGGGCAGGCAGGCAGGTTTCCAGGCAAAGCTCATCCAGAGCTTCAGACTTCAGTCGGGTTTTCTGTGAGCAAAGAAGACAGAGGCAGGTTAGAATCTAGTTTCTCTGTAGAGCCAACTAAGATTCTCTTAAGATTAACAGAGGCTCAGGTTCGCTAACCAACTTGGTCAACACTGCAGCGTTGAAGGAAGGTCTGACTGCTGCTTATGTAGAAGGTCTCCTGATGGCCTGATGATCCTCAGGTGTGCTGAGGGCTCCAGCCCAGGAGACCCACGGCGCTCTCTGCTGGAGACAGGTGGTAGATCTCCAGATCCCAACACTTCCTGCCGATGAGCAAAGACAAAATGAGGACAGGGCACCACCTGGTGGTGGAGGGAGAAGAAACACACAAACTGGATTCCTAACATATAAATTACAGATCACAGCTGTGCCTCAGTTTGCACCAGAGGCTCCTCCTCATGTTCGGCCCTCTTCAAGCCCACATTCAATGTCACTGTGTATTTAGATGAGTCATATTATTTAAATGTTATGTAACAGTTACCAATGGCAACCACAGCCAAATGAGGGCAAAAGAAGAGGAGTCTAATTGAGGGGTTGGTGATTGAGGTCAGATAAAAGAAGCTTAAAAAAAATTTCAACCTGGAAGACTCTAATCAGCCTCACCTGAACCACCTGCTGATGTGCCTCGTTGAAGCTTCAGCCAATCAACATTAGGACCACACCCCCTCTTTAGTCAATCATCTTTCAACATCCCTTTCATTTAGCCACTAGCTTCCCTCCTGCCCACCAGACAAACTTTCACCCACCTCCGCCCATCTCCATCCTCACGCTAAGGCTAATCTCAGTCTAACTCATCCTCTGGCTTAATCTACTACTCTAATAAAAAACTACTCTAATCCTGTCCTATTCCGAAGCAAATATCTATTTACAGCATCATAATGTTTTGTCGAAGGCCAAGCACCAAATAATGTATTTCATCCATGTCAATAAAACCTTTCTAAATGTATTTTTGTCTGTGTGTTTCTTCAGGTTTAAATCTGTTTGGTGTCCACCATGAATAAATAAATACAGACAAACATCCAGCCAGACAGACGGTCATGCATGCAAGGCATTGCTTAAGAAAGCTAGAATCAGCATTTAAAAGAAACAACTGTTCAAACTCCAGAGGGAAACACTGAGGTAGTTTTAAGACAAATATTGCAGAACTAAAAATATGGATTTGTAAATTTGACAAAAAT
>NW_015151925.1:0-1316 GCF_000732505.1 Cyprinodon variegatus
GGTTGAAGAGGTTGAAGGGTTGCTTTTGACTTATAATAATTGTTGAACTTTTCTCACATTGGAGAAATTCCCTCTCTGCATTTAACCCATCCCCTTGGGGAGCAGTGGGCTGCCATCATGGTGCTCCTGGGGAGCAGTGTGGGGTTAAGGGTCTTACTCAGGGACCCAGAGTGTCTGTCTGTGGGAGTGGGGCTCAAACTCAGAACCTCAGGATTCCAAGCTCTCTGCCCTAACCACTAGGCTGCCATTCCCACATCGGGTTGTTCTCCGCGGAGAGAAGAACCCCAGTGGAGCCACAGTCTCTGAGAAAGTGTCCTGAAGTTTGTTCCCCATGAGGAGCTGCTACAGAGAATGTATCACATTTATGTGCAGAGTTATATCTGTTTCACCACAATTTGAGTTTGATACACACTTTCCTCCGTTGTTCTAACACACAGCCTCGAAATACCATATGTATCACCCTACTGGGGTGAACAATACATATATTAAATGTGCACAACAAAGAGAAGAATGTCATCCTCTGCCAGTGAGCCTCCTATTTCTATGAGTTTGTTCTCAGCCAGAACAGAAGATGGTGCTGCTCCCTCCACCTTCCGCCTGTCTGTCTCTAGAAGTCTAGTAAAAAGGCATCTGTAGAGGCTGAATGGGAATAAGTCACCAGGTCCTGATGGTCTGAGCAGAGGAGCTCTGTAGGTCTGACCCTGGAGACAGTTCCAGTGATGGAACTGAAGACCTCCTGCCTCGTTCCAGGACCAAAGAACACTCAGCCAACACTCCCCAGTGACTATAGACCTGTCACCATTCAAGTCTACAGTCACTGAGGTCAGTCATAATTTAGATAATTTAGCCTGGCTGACTTTGAAAGAAACTCCAGCAGACTCAGGTGGAGGCATCAACAATCAACTGAATCAAAGACTACCTGACAAACAGACCGCAGTTTGTTAGCCTGAAGGCTTAGCGGTCTGATCCAGTAGTCAGCAGCACAAGAGCACCACAGGGGACGGTACTCTCTCTATTCCTTTTTTCTCTGTCCACCTCTGACTTCCAGGACCAGACAGAGTCCTGCAGAAATACTGGATGACTCTGCAGTCATTGGGAGCATCAAAGATGGACTGTTAGGCTCATAGCACAAGGATCCAAAGAGGACAAACAGATTTCTCAAAACGTTTATTAAAAACGGAACTGCAGTGATAAACGCCAGCTTCTAAGGCTGGAACCTGAAGGAGGAGACAACAGGTTAGTAACCAGGTCTTTCTAGAAGTAGATGATGACGAATGTGTGAGTCACTATCCTGGTCTTATAGTTCAGTCTGTGCC
>NW_015151925.1:3431-4164 GCF_000732505.1 Cyprinodon variegatus
AAAATTCCTAGTTTGTGAACTCCTTCACTAACAATGGCAATAAACCTGATTCTGATTCTGAAAGTTTTACACTGTAGCCCAAGTCAATGACAGATAACGTGAGGACGACCACATAGGCTAGGCTACAAATAATTTTGGTAGAGTTTGCAATTGCAAATCTACGGAAAAGGATTAGGGCCACTGAAAAAAAAAATAAGTTAACTAATTTTAAAATTTTATTTCAGTTTAACATGGGAAAAAAGTCAAAATTCTGACTTTTTTCTCAGAATTCTGACTTTAATCTCAGAATTCTGACTTTTTTCTCATAATTCCGACTTTTTTTCTCAGAATTCTGACTTTTTGCTCAGTATTCTGACTTTAATCTCAGAATTCTGACTGAATTCTGACAATAAAAAAGTCAGAATTCTGACATAAAGTCAGAATTCCAACATAAAGTCATAATTCTGACTTTTTTCCCATGTTAAACTGAAATAAAATGTAAAAATCAGTTAACTTTTTTTTTTTTTCAGTGGCCCTAATCTTCTTCCGTACAAATCTATGTGATAAGACAAATGTTTTCTGTTGTATAGGTTTTGTTAGGCAACATAAATTAACACATTTTGGTCTCTTTATTGTCTTAATTGTATATTGATTTAGTAATTGCAGCACAATACCAAGAAAGGAGGGTTAATCTTATTGAAAAATCTTAAAAGCTGTTCACATTTTATTTTATTAAGTGGTTTGTACAAAATCG